>NC_052477.1:30509608-30596307 GCF_009730915.1 Dioscorea cayenensis subsp. rotundata
GTATAGGCAAAATAACAGCCTCCATCTATAACCTCATCCGGCCTACTGTATATCCATTATCCACCATAACAAATTGGACAGTGAGTTATCATTACCATCTTCAAACCCTTTTAAAGCTCTCTCTCGTCTTTACCAGCGCCATCTCCTTCTCATAAGTACTCCTTCCATGGCGTACACGAACCCTTTCCACCCTTCTTCAACTCCCTCACAAACTCCACGTCCCTGAACAACAGCTCTGTCATCCTCAACAATGGCAGCACTTGAGATCCCAAATTAACCTGCACTGCTTCCACTTTGGCGGTGCAAACCACATCCCTTCCTCTCTCTGTTCACGCTTCGCCCAGCAAACAGTCCGACTAGCTTAGTTCTGCTTGCTGAACTGCTCCTCAGTACACCCTTCACCTTTTCTCACATGCCACCACGTCACCGCCGCATGCATCTCCAGCGCCACCAGATGCTGGGTGTAGACGGAGATGGAGGGTGGGCGAGGAGGAGATCGCCGTCGCCCATGGTTTGTTGAGAGAGATATGGTGTGGATTGTGGAGATAGAGAGGATGGATAGGGTGATGAATGGGGAGCCACGGATCACAAGGAAGAAGCGGAGAGAAGGTTGGTGGATGTCAAGAATCAGGCTGGATCGTTGAAGGAGTAGATGGTGAGGTCTTGAGTGAATAAGGTTTGGTAAATGAAGTTTGGAGTGGAGAAACATGCAGGATCGGTAACAAAGGAAAAGGGAAGAGGAAGAGGATTTGATTAAATAAGGCTAACCAATAAAATTTTATAAATATGTTTGTCTAAAACTATAATATTTTTAGACTATATATATACTAATTTGTAAAAAAAAAAAAATCAACTCATTAAGCAATAGACTTTTGTAAAAATAAAAAATAAACTATATAAATCAATTTATAAAATATTAAAAGAGCCAAATAATAAAAGTTTTACATTTTAAAAATATTATTTTTATATTATATGTATTAATTTGATATATATATATATATATATATATATATATATATATATATATATATATATATATATATATATATATATATATAAATAAAAACGATGAGGGTCATGCCCCCGTTAAGCTCAACCTTTTGCTCATCCTCACCGACGTATACAAGTAACATAATCTCATGCGTCTTCAATAAGTGTTGGGATACTCACGATCTGCTTCCTCTTTCTCTTGTTTGTTTTGTTTTTCCTTAGCAGTGCTGTTTGATACATAGCCAAGTATATCGCAAGATGCATATGAGACAAGTAGTTATGGTACAAATGTTTCGATACATAGTAAAGATATCATGACGATACATGTGAGATCAGTGAGTTATGATACAACACAACTACTTGTGTTGTACCTTGTTTGATATCTTATGGACGACACTAAATATTGTTCTTTCATTTTCTTTAATCTTTGAACAAAATATTGTAAAATTACTTCTGGTACCCTATGTACTGTCATATGTTTGTTTTACAATAAACAAATTCACAAATAAATTTCAAGGTTTTTCTCAATTTCAACATTAACTAATTAATTTTTTAATAATTAATTAACTTATTAAATTATAATTATATTTTTTAAAATTTTTAAAATATATGCAAAAATATTTTATTACTAAAAACACATGATAAATTTGGTTAATATGTCAATCGACTAAACAATAAAATTTGTTACTCTATAATCTTATTAAATATACTATAATCTATAATCTATATAACCTAGTTTATAATTAATAATCTTATTAAATCACAATTATATTTGTATATTATATACACTAATTTAAAGAAAATCAGGTTTCAAACAATTAATTTTCACATTTTTTTACTATATAAACAAATTTACAAAATGTCAAGAGACTAAATAATAAAATTTGTAAATATGATCTTCTAAAATTATAAATTTGTAAGACTATATATACTAATTTGTAAAAAATTTCAATTTGCAAGCAATAGACTTTATATATAAAAATTTATTTGTATGATATCAAGGATCCAAACAAGAAATTTTTATAAATATTTTTTACTAAAAATATAATTGTTATATATTATGTGCATCAACATGATATATATATGATATTTTTATTTAAAAAGTGGGAGCTAATGTGCATATATTTTTATCAACGTGTACCTAATATATATATATATCAATTTTTTTGTTTAAAAAGTAGGGTACAACAATGTGTATTAACTTGCATTATATATATATATATATATATATATATATATATATATATATATATATATATATATATATATATATATATATATATATATATATAACAGGGCTAATGTGCATTAACCTATAAAATATGTTCTTATTGGGGGAATACATGGCCATGGCCCCAACTTGGGCCTACCCTAGCTTTGTCCTGATCTTAGAAACCAAGTTCCATATATATATATATATATATATCAACTCTATTACATGAATTTTTGAAGTTTTTCACAAACAGTGGCTAAATCAAGAATGAACCAAATTCAACAAATAGAATATGTAACAAACTAACATTAATAAAATATAATTATAACATATATAGTTGTCAACAACTACAACAAAATACGTTGCAATGAAACCTATAAAGTTTGTCAACTACCATACAAAAAACCATAAATAGTTATCATGAAATGAAAGCTTATAGTAGCTACATCAACTTAAAGACATACATCCATGGATACAAAAATATCAACTTCACAAAAGCTACACACCTCTCATACTATGCAAAGATTATGGTAATCCCATATTTTTTTTCACAAAACTTATCCTTTGGACACCATTCAACTCCCAAAAATATTTCTCATACTCAAGCTTATGAGAGAACTTAATCATTAAATCAACCTCCTCATCCTCGCTCAAACCAAGCTTCTTTACCTCTTCACCTAAGTTTCTTGCCATAGGAGGGTCTGACATTTTTTTCACAATAAGTAATATGTCAGATCTTGCTGTAGACATATAATTGTCCATATTCTCAATAAACTTGTTAGCAACATCCAACATTTTTTGACGTTTTTGTGGATGCCTAGAGATATTAGGTCCATTAGACATATGATTCTCTGTAGGTACCGCCGAAGTATGCTCCTCATCAAGCTCTAAATCGATCTCAATGACATTATTTGTGTCATCATTCAACCCTTCGACAACATCTGCAGCTGTCTCAGCTCCTCGCCCATTAGCACGATCCTTACCAAAAATACCTTGCAATCTTTCAAATTCTTTAAACTCCTTATTTGCATGATTTCCCACCTTTTGATGTTTCTACTAGTTTAAAAAAAATTGTGAATTAGATTACTTGTTGAAAACACACACACACACACACACACACACATATTAGCTATCACATAATAAGTGCACAATAAATTTAAGAATAATATTAACAACAACACATGTACCTGTAGATATTCAATCAAAAACTTGCTCATTTTCATCCTTCTGAGCACTTTTCTTGCATCATTCCAACCAAACCACTTGTGTTCATCATGTCCACTACTTCATTCAGTTTTATAGACCACCTTTTCATTTTGTTAACTACTTGCTTGATAGAAATAATAATACCAAAAATGCTAGTTGTCATTCTTTTTGTAGCCTCCTCATGTGAGGTCTTGAGTGAATAAGGTTTGGTAAATGAAGTTTGGAGTGGAGAAACATGCAAGATGGGTAACAAAGGGAAAGGGAAGAGGAAGAGGATTTGATTAAATAAGGATGGATGTATTCAGGTTGGTTGCCGTTTTTAAAGACTAAGTTTTGGAAGGAGTGGATGGGGAGAGGGATGGAAAAGAAGGTGGATGGAGTGCAGGAGGACTGTGGATTAGGTGTTTGGGAAGAGGAATGGCTGAGTGTTGTGGTAGTGTCATTTTAATTGGGAGAGAGATGGAGCAGGTGGAACCTTGGTTTGCTTACTGTCTGCATTGCAAGGAAGTAGTCCATTTCAAAGCGATTCTTTGTGATATATTCTTAGAATCATAACTTTGAATAGTGGTATGCCTTGACTCATCTTAGCAGACCCACTCTTTCTTGATTATTACAAACACAATGAGCAGTAACTACGACAAGATAGTTAAAGTCGGTGATAAACTTTGAGTAAGCATACCAAAGAACTGCAACAACCAAAGATAATATTTCACCTTACTCAGTTACTGTTCCAGGAGGTTAGAGATATGCATTGTATTTGAAACTTGATTTTCATAACTCGAATACATAGATGAAATGTTTAAGTGATGCTCATCATTAGACTGAAATGAGATCAGATGACTTACCTTTTTACCACATTGATTATTAGATGGGCATTGCCCAGGATGTCATATTTCTGAGCATAAATGCAGGCAGTATGGTAATTTTCTGCGGATTGAAAATAAATTAAGATGTTTCACAGGATGTAAAGCCAAACAAAAAAAAAATCTGAATGAAATTAATTAAAAGATAGCATTATGATATTTTGCATGCCTAAAGCAAAGATTGACCTAACAAGCCAACAAGCCGTGTTAGGGATGCTGGACACCCAAGCAATGCAAGAACTGAATCATTTGATTTTCAGTCACTCCACTTTTTTTCGTGAAGTAAACAGATTCTTTTTAAGGCATGTGCATCAGTCCAGCATATCCACTCAAATCAGGATAGGAGCAAAACCAAGCATCCCAATCAGCACATCATTGTATGTAAAGTAGTGAGAACACATGACAACTTACCTATGGCAAGAGCCACCACAGGACCGTTTTCTCTGTTGTTCATCATCAGATAACCATCATGCTTTTCTGGATTACTGAAATATTGTAAACACCACATACGGTAGATATGTATAAATTCCATTTATGATGTCAGGCACGATACAGATGAGTTAGTGCACTAGCATAATAAGCATTGCAATTAGCATCAGAAATTCATTCAGGCATTAACTTTAGACAGACATATAGCCAAAAATCAACTGGTGATGGAGAATGAAAATGTTTTAGTTTGATATTCCATGTTCTTTGCCAAAAGATTAGAAATTCCAAATAAAAATCTGTGAATCCCTTTATGTAAGTGCTGTAGTATGAGTGACACATCCAAAAATGATGAGTAGAGTGTGATCTAAGAAACAGGACTTGAACTTGCATTTCAGTTTACATCTGGGTGATATAGTTGTGAATGCAGCATAGCCGGCACTGTGATTTATGTTTACAAAGACGAGGTATAGGACAGGCTTTGGACATCCTGGAGGCTTTTGATTCATTTCAAGTCCACAGGGGTGTAATGAATGAATGTAACCCACTGCTAAATTTCAGAGATGAAAAACAGAATTCAAGTTGGAATTTCAGATTCAAAGATCAATTCCCATTTCACTCGTTCATACATTACTAAAAAACTATATTGAAACAATGAAAGTCTGTTAGCAACAAGTAATCAAATCCGCTACAAATAACCTGTCGCCGCCGCCCTACATGCTGCTGTTCTACTCTCCACCTGCTACACCGGCCGCCGAGCCGTCCATCTTTTGACCGGCGACGTCCTCCACTGCACGGTTCGCCTCTCCAGCTTCCACCACCTATGTGGTGTTCAGTTCTCCACCAATCCCCTCGGTGCTCAGGTTAAGAGCAACATCGACCTGGACTCCGTCTCTGGCGGTCTCCTCATGTGTGGTGTTCCGTCCTCCACCAGCTGCCGCGGGTGTCATCCCAATATTCTCAAGACCAAAATACTTGAAAACCATGGTAAAAACTGACAAAATAAACAACAGAAGCTCACAAAAACCTAGATTAATGAGGAGCCATTTCACTATCAGTAGAGGAATCTTGTAGTTAATAGCAACATATAACAGGGCCAGACCAATGCAAGTGCCCAAAATGATGAATGGAAATTTTGTGTCACTGAATTCTTTGTATGGTATTGGCATTTTTGGCAAACTAGAGAATGAAGGAAATAGGGGGAGAAGGAGAGATGGGGAGAGGGAGGCGAAATGCAAGGAAGAGATTGTGGGGGATTTTATAGAGATGAGTGGAATGTCGAGGGGCAAAGGGAGACAAGGGTGGCAGGGAAGGTTTTTTATTTTTATTTTTAAAATACGAAATTATAACCTACTAAAAAATCTATTAATAATAAACTAAATTAAAATCTATTAATATAGGTTTTTTACTTCTCTGATTTTTATAAACTAAATTATAAATTAATATATAAATAAATTATAAAATTATAAAAATCTATTAATTAATTTTTTTTTCAATTTACCCCAACGTGTGTGAAATAGAGAGATTTTAGTAGTTAATCAGAGAAGTTATTAAATTACTTCTAAAAATTTTTTTGATAGCAAATCGATTTCTCTCTTTTCTTGGCGCACACGTCAAACTCGCTCTAATGGCGAGGGGAAGAGGGAAGAAGCTTGGTTCTCAGAGTGATTGTGTTGTCGCCGTTGGTGGATCGCGCTCGGGAGGTTCTAGGTTTGATCTGGATGTTGTCACTGATAAGCTGGATGGTAGGGAAGATGGAGACCATCAGCATAGGATGGAACATGCCCTAGAAGGTGAGATGATGAACTCTACTTCAGAGGTTGCTGATGAAAATTTGGGTGATGGCACTGAGGAATGTCAGGGGATGCAAAATGATGATAGTAATAAGGTTCCCTAAACTGATCTTTGAGAAATTGCAAAGTACTGGATCGAAGCCATGGAGTTCTCTGTTTGTTGATAATCGTGTGAAGGGGAAGGAGAGTGAGTTGAAATTTGTGACACCTAATGTCTCAAATGGTCTGATGGTGGTCCGATTTCACTCAGCAGAGGTTGTTAATGAAGAGATGAAATGGAAGAATGCTTTGTTGGGTTGTGTTTATGGATTGCAACCTAGAGTTGAGAGAATTACTGCATTTGCACAAGCTAGATGGCGGAAATATGGATTGATATCGGTATCTAGAGTGAATTCAGAATTGTTTCTTTTCCAATTCAGTGATGAACGAGGTTGTGCTCAAGTTTTGGCTGATGGACCTTTTACATTTGATTACCATCCTTTAATTTTGAAAAAATGGCAACCAAGATTAAATTTGGATACAGCTGCTTGTGTATTACCTATATGGATTCAATTACTGGGTTTGCCTTGGGAATTCTGGACAGTGGAAATGCTGAGTAGAATTGGGAGTATATGTGGTAAGCCATTATACTGTGATAGATGTACATTGTCCAAAATGAAGCTGGGTTTTGCTAGGATTTTGGTTGAAATGGATGCTTGAGTGACTTTCAGGAGGTTATTGAGATGACTGATGAGAATGGTGCAGAATTTCAGCAAAAAGTTGTGTATGAATGGAGGCCAATTGTGTGTTCAATCTGTAAAAAGTTTGGACATGTTAAAGAGGATTGCAGGTTGAGGAAGATGGAGAAAGTCTGCAATGGAAAGTGAAGAATAAATAGGGAACAATCTCAATGAATTCTGTGATTTCTAATCAAGTTACTGATAAGGGTGGGAGCTCTACTACATTACTGAGGATGATATTGGTTTTGGTTGTATCTACTGCATTACTGAGGTTGATAATGAGTCGGGATGTATCCATTCAATGAATTTAAGGAGTAATCTTGAACAAGTTGTTAGTGAAGGAAATTGGATAGAGATAGTTAAAGGGAAGTACGCTAAATCTGTCTGAGGCAGGTTAATATTGAACATTCTGATAGTGGAAAGCAGATTTCTATCGGAGGAAGTGAAAGATCTATGATGCAGAATAGGAATGAGATCAAATGTACTAATGAGTCTCATCCTAATGTTGTGGCTAGTTGTAGTAACAGTTTTGATATTTTGGGTGAAAGCAAGACTAATATTGCTTTGGCAAATCAGTGTACTACTGTTAATGGGATGATAATGGGGGATGGCAAGAAAGGTAGGAGATCCAACTTGCCAAAAACATTAAAGAATGATTATGTCATGGAATATTATTGGGCTTAATAGCTCTCTAAAGCAATCTGGAATAACTTCTATGATTGCGAAATATAGTGTTGTTGTTATGGGAATTCTGGAAACAAGAATAAAGGAGGGGAATTGGTGTGATATTTGGAAGAGATTTCAATTGCCTCAGTGGAGCTTAGTACATAACTATTCAAGCAGTGATCAAGGTAGAATTTGGATTATTTTTTACTCTAGAAGAGTTTCTATTACTGTCATTGAAGAACAGATGCAGTTTATTCATTGTAAAGTCAATTTGGAGAATAATGTGTTCTACTGGACTTGTGTATATGGATCATATGATCTACACATTAGAAGGAATCTATGGAGGGATCTTATGAGACTTGGAAAAGGATTGTCTAAACCATGGTTAATTCAAGGTGATTTTAATGCAGTTAGTAGTAATGAAGATAGACTTGGAGGTAACCCAGTGAATTCAGAAGCTGCAAGTGATTTTCAAGACTGGATTTTGGGTTTGGATTTAGTTGAAGTGTAAAGGAATGGTGCTAAATTTACCTGGACAATTTTCCAGGAAGGGGACAGGAGAATATTTAGGAAGCTTGATTGGTGATGTTGGTTTACTAAAATTGGGGAACCATCATGTTCTGTGATGAGTTGGAGTTTTTTTGACCATTGTAGTCTTTTGGTTTATTTGAAGAGAGCTACTAAAAATATTAAAGTTCCATTTAGGTTCTTTAATATGTGGTGTAATCACCCAAAATTCATGGAAACTATTGGCAGAGTTTGGAATTCTCCAATTAATGGAAGTAATATGTTTTGAGTATACCAAAAACTGAAATTACTCCAAGGGGAGTTGAGGATGTTGAATAAAAAGGATTTTGATGAATTGAGTGTTAGAATTGCTCAAGCTAGGACTTCATTGGAGAATACCTTGAGTGTTAGAATTGAGTGTTAGAATTTGCAGTCTGATCCTTTTGATATTACCTTGCAGAGAACTGAGAAGCTATTATTAACCCAATTGCAGCAACTGATGTTATGGGAGGAAGGTATGCTTAAACAGAAATCAAGATGTCAATGGGTAAATTTGGGGGATCAAAATTCTAGATATTTCTTTAATATGTTACAACAGAGAAAGGCAAAGAATCGTATTACAAAACTGGCATTGGCAAATGGTGTGGTCTGTAGTGATCAAGAGGAGATTAAAAAAGCTATTTTGAATCACTTCATTGATTTCTTGGGGACTAGTCAAGTGAGGAGTGGTAATTTTGATATCTCTATTTTTCAAGATAGACTTGTCTCAGTCACTGATTGGGATTCATTATGCAATATAGCTTTAAGGGAAGAAATAAAGGAGGCTTTGTGGAGTATAAATGATAATAAAAGCCCTGGACCAGATGGCTTTAATAGTGTATTTTTTAAGAAGGCTTGGAGTATTGTTGGGAAGGAGTATGTATGGCTGTTCAGGATTTTTTTTTTTAAAATGGAAAAATGGTTAAGCAGACAAATTCCACAGCCATTACTTTGATCCCCAAGGTGATATGTCCTCAATCCTTAAATGATTTTAGACCTATATCCTGTTGCAATGTGATCTACAAAATGATCTCAAAAATTCTATCAGGAAGATTAAGGGGCATCTTGATAGATATTATACAGTTAAATCAGTCAGCCTTTATTCCTGGGAGGAAAATTGATGACAATGTTCTATTGGCCCATGAGCTGTTGCAGGGTTATCATAGAAATAAATATGGATGTTGTGCATTAAAGGTTGATCTGCAAAAAGGTTATAACTCAGTATCTTGGGATTTTTTGGAGGAAGTAATGTTGGCCTTTAGATTTCCTGCTTATTTTATTCAGTTGGTCATGAATTTTGTTAAGTCAAGCATGTTCTCCATTATTATAAATGGACAGATGGAGGGGTTTTTCCTTGGGGAAGAAAGGATTGAGACAAGGTGACCCCATCTCACCTCTTTTATTTGTTCTTTGTATGGAGTATTTCTCTAGGAGTTTGCAAAAAATGGTAGAAGATGGTTTTTTGTTTCACAAAGACTGTAAGAAGACGAAGCTCACTCATTTATGCTTTGCAGATGATTTATTTATATTCAACACTTTCAAGATGTTTCGGGGCTTAGACTAAATATACAGAAGAGTCAAATTTTTTTCTCAGGAGTTGAAGCAAATGCTAGGAAGCAAATTGTGGAGCTATTGGGCTTTCAAGGGGGATCATTACCAGTGAGATATCTGGGCTTGCCTTTATTTTCTACTAGGCTTAAAAAGGAGCATTATAGTGCTTTAATCACAAAAATTACTGCAAGAATTCTTTATTGGACAGCTAAGTCATTGTCTTATGCTGGTAGGCTTCAATTAGTCCAATCAGTGTTGACAAGTATGCATCTTTACTGGAGTTCTATATTTCTGTTACCTAAAGCTGTTGTACATGAGGTGGAACATATATGCAGATCCTTTTTATGGCATGGCACTGATAGTTCAAAAAAAGAAGGTATGATATCTTGGTCTTGGGTTTGTAAAGGAAAACAATATGGTGGCTTAGGAGTGAAGCCAATTTTTTTGTGGAATCACGCAGTCTTAATAAAATATATTTGGGAATTGGTGAAGGGGAAACAAACTCTCTGGGCTGTTTGGGTGACTAGAATTAAATTGAAGAGACTTAGTTTCTGGGGGATAACAAAGCCAGCGGCTTGCAGTTGGGTTTGGAGGAATCTACTTAATTTGAAGATTTTAGCTAAACCTATGTTTGTCTATAAGCTTGGAGATGGGAAAATGTTCTCATTTTGGTTTGATCCATGGTGTCATGGATACCCATTGGCTGAGATTTTTCGTGGTATCAATGTGAGAAGATCACAAATTTCCCATAAAGCAAATGTGTGTGAGTATTGGAGGAATGGAAGTTGGTATTTGCCATTTAGTTGGAATTCTGATATGGACAGGGTTTTAGACTTTCTGAATTCAAATTTTGTTGTGGAAGCTAATACTCCGGATTGTATTTCTTGGGGACCAGGGAAGGAAATGGAATTCAGTATCAGAAGTGCATTTAATTGCTTATTTAAACCTGGCCAGAAGCTAAAGTGGACTAATCTGGTTTGGTCCAAGAGTAACTTGCCAAGACACTCTTATACTTTGTGGTTAGCATTGCATAAGAGGCTACCAACTAAAGATAAATTGTGTGAATGAGGCATCATTGACTCATGTTTGTGCTATATGTAAAGCTGATTGTGAGACTATGGAACATTTGGTTTTTGATTGCAGTTTTACTAAAGCAGTGTGGATTAGAGTTTTGAAAGCTGTAAGCTGTGAATGTGAATAGAAAGCCTCTATCCTGGAGAAGGGAAATTAGTTGGTTTATCAGGAAGGCTAGTGGTAAAACACTGATGGCGAGAATGAGAAGAACTGCATTTAGTGCTTGTGTATACTCAATTTGGAATGTTAGGAACAAGTTAATCTTTCAGCAAGAAAAATTTAAAGAAGATGTGGTTTTCAAGCAGATTAGAGATATTATGGTATTGAAATACTTGGGGCATGTCTCTAAAAATCAAGATGTTGGAAATGTGATTTTGAATCGATGGTTTGAATAAGTTGATGAATGAAATGAGGTACTGAATGTTAAGGAGGGAAGAGAGCTTTGAATTACTCTGTCATCTTGGTGTGAATGGCTGAGCTGTGTAGCCATTTGGTGTCTTGTTTTCTTTTGGTTGTTTCAAGTTGAGTGCTTAAGGTTGTTTGGAGAATCATTACATTGTTATGGTTGTCCATGTTTCTGTAAAGTTTGAGCTAATAAATATATTATAATTTTGGTTTGACCAAAAAAAAAATTATTATTGCTTTAATTAAATAATTGAATGTGTAAAATATATTTTTTAAAATTTTATTTTATTAAATGTGTAAACATAATCATTTAAAAAAATTAATTTTATTATATTTTTAAAATAAGTTTAGCATTAAATGATGCACAAATAAATCACTTTTATACGTCAATAAAATTTAAATTAAACGAATAAAAGTAAAATCATGATGTAAACTTTGATACTTAAAAATTCATTTTTTTTCTCTCTCCGGATTAATTATAAAGTCCCTTAACAACTCTTTTAGTGAGAATACCTAAAATAAAGCCAACGAAATTTTCTGGGTCGATTGCGATCAAGTCCTTTCATGTAAGGTGTTCGCTTTCGGGAGTAACCCCGAGATCGAATCTCATAGCCTATGTTCGTTTTGAGGAGAACCCGAGATCGAATCTCATAGCCTACTCAAAGTGAGGGCACGTGGGTCGACGTTGAGCCTTACTCCCCACACGTGCATATCCCTGGGTTTTGGTGCTTGTCACCTTTCTCTAAAAAAAAAAACCTAGAGTAAAAAACAAATAATAAAAAATATATATTTTTATAAATGATCTTCCTCGTTTCTTTGGAGGTTTCCAAATTGTACTAATTTATGTGAGAATACCTAGTACGAAGATATTGTAAAAGTTCGTAATATAACAAAGCTTATTTGCATATATAAATAAATATAATTAAGTCCAAATGCGGGGAGTTGTGAGGAGTACAATTTAATCCTTTGAAATTCAAAATAAGGTGGACTTTAGTATTTGCAAATTTATAAACAAACTATGAGTTATTCTTTCATAAACAAATCTTAAAAATATTCATAAACAAAATTTAACTAAAAAATTCATTAGAAATGTGATTGGAATGTATATAGTGACAAATGACTTTTTGGTCTATTGCCGATGGAGTTAGAAATTACAAAGGGGCGAACTATAAAGTAAAAATATTAAATTGACAAAAATTTTATTAATTAAAAAATAAATTAATAAGCATAGTTTAAAAAAATGAAATAAAAATAACACAAAATTAATAATGAATGATAGAGAAATATATTTAATGTATTAAAATCAAGTTCAAAAAAATATAAGCATGCTACTACTAGTCTACGGTTAGCATCTGAAGATCTATTTTTTAACACACAACTCTATTTCTCCACAAGAAAGACATGTGATAAGTCTATCTAATGGTGTCAAATAGGTCGTGCCGGGCAAGGCACGAGTTAGTCCATCCTTGGCCCAAGAATGATACTACAATATTATGCTTGGGCCAGGCATGATCCAAACCCCGGCTGTGCTGGACTAAGGGTTTGTAGCCCGCAGGTTGGCACGACAAATGCAAGTTTTTTTATTTTTTTAAATTTTTTTAATTTTTTGTATATTTTTTTTTGTTTTTTTAGTCAATAAGGCTTTTAGTTTTATGTTTTTGAATTTTAGGATATATTTTTATATATTTTTTTAGCAATTTTAGGGTTTTTTTTATATTTTTGGGGTTTAAAATATAAATATAAATATAATATAATGAGCCCGGCCATGTGCTTGGCCGACTTTAGTGGTTGGCAAGCCGTGCTGACCCGAGCATGCATAGTACATGGGCCATAGTGGGCCCGGGACATGCCGGCCCGTTTGACACCACTAAGTCTATTCGAATTAAACACGATCCCGATATACATCAACAAATGACCAAAGGTTATGTAAAATTTCACCTGATGCTATTTTATTCATCATGATCAAAATATATATCAAATAAATCCCTAAAACATTAACTCATTAAAATTGAATAAAAGGCTTTATCTGTAAAGTTTTTATAAAAAAATTATTTTTATTTTTTAAAATATATATTAATTTATAATTTATGAAAAATACTAATTTTTAGGGACTAACATGTCGTACCCACCATTCTTTTATTGCCACAGATTATAAAAATACTATAGTCATAATATTTTCTTATAACTTATTTTTTCCATTTCTACTCTCTTATTTCTACTTTCACTAATTTTAACAAATAAGAGTTATTATGATATTCAGTCAAAATTTTAATTGATAAAAAAAAATACTGTACTCAAAATTTTAATAGGTAAAAATTAAAATTATCTCCAAATATCAAAATAGTCAAACTTACAACTATTAGGGTAGGCGAAAAGCATTATTAGGGTTTGATGGTTAGTTTGAATTCTATTCTGAATTAGCTTCGTAATGATATTAATCCAATCTGAATTCAAACTGAATAATGTGGTCAATGACTTTATTTAATGAAATTTTAAGTTAACTCTAATTGCACTTTGGATAATGATCTACTTAAATTTTAAATGAAATTATTCCTTTGATGATAAGAATTATATATAGTATAACACTATGAGTCCCCAATCTAATGTTATCGAGAATACCTAACTCCATCGATGGGAGAGAAAGAGATAAATTGGAAAAGCCCTTGGTTTCTTTAATAATGTGGCAACATATCAAGTTATTAAATTTTGACCCATTTTTATTTGATCATTGAACTTCAATTTACGTCAATTTGGTCACTCAACTTTAATTTGATTTCACCGGACAATAAATCAAAGATTTCAACCCCCAATTGATTACATAGATGTCTGGAAATCTAAGTTAGTCCTCTCCCTGACATATTATTAAATTATTGGAGGTGTCCATGTCATCAAAAAAGAACTACATTATTCATTTGAAGACCGAAATCCCTTTATTTATTACCCAATTAAATCAAATTAAAATTAAATGACTAAATAAATACAAATTAAAGTTCAAAGATTAAAGTGAAAATAAACCAACATTTAATGACTTACTACAAAATTTACCCTAAACCACCACTCAATGAAGGTGAAGCAGTGACCTAAGACTACTAACTGATAAAAAAAATAGCAAAAGTTCCGCATTTGATAACTGTAATAATAATCAACCATCCCCATAAGCAATTGCGATCAACTCTTGACGGAAAATCAAAAACCGAATATTTGACTACTCTCTAAAATATAATTACAAATTTAAAATGCGTATAATATATATATATATATATTACAAAATAAACAAATACTTCACCATGTTTGAGGAAATTTCACCTCTTCCTAACCTCCCACATAGAACTCCACCTCTCACTATAGACTCCATAGAACTCCAACTCTCGCTATAGACTCCATGTACACTACCAGTGGACTATACCATATATACGATTGTTTGTCCATATTATCCACAATAATAATAATAATAAGGTATGGAGAAAGCCAGAGAAATATTTAAGGTGGTCTTTGTTTGTCCGCTCATATACAAGAAGTAGGAATAATTTTTTGGGCGGGGGGTGCTGGAATGAGTGGTAATAGCATGGGTCCGAGTGAGGAGTTTATCTATATAATATGGGTTCCCAAATTACATTACATACTAAAGCCTGTAAAGAATGAATAGCATCACATCTATAACAAGCAAATTAGTTTCTGACACTCTTTTATGCATTTCTCTTCTTCAAGAGGAACCGCAGCATGCTGATCTTTCTGGAGCTTTACCATCACTGGCAGCCTGGTCTGGTTTGTTGATCTTGATTGTCCGATCCTGCAACAGAACATTGTGAGTATGATGTTAGGACTAGGCAATATACGTACATTACAAATCGCCTGCAAGTTTACAGAATTTATCACATATGATAGAATCCTGCCTCAGGTTTGGTATCAGTTTCTGCAAGCCTTTGCTTGATGTCTCTTGCAATTGAAAAGAAAACCTGCTCCACGTTTAGATTGGTCTTTGCACTCTACAAAAACAGGATGTATAATTCAATAAAGAAGATTTATGAGCTTGTCATTTGAACATGAAGATGGGAATTTGAAAATCGTACTGTCTCAAAGAACTTGATGCCATATTCATCAGCAAGTGCTTGTCCCCTTGAAGTCGGCACTGCCTGAGAAACCAAATATCTCAACAATTAAATAATAGCACTGATCGTATTTCATACTAGAGAAATACCAAAACTAACAGAATGCTTCAAAAGCAAGTGTCCCTATGAGATATATCAACAATAATAACCATCCCACTTCAAATTAATACAATTCCTTCATCTCTTTGGTTATATAACAGAGAAAATAGTACGCCTGAACTAGGGCAGGGAAAAGGAAAGACCATTTGCACAGGAAGTTAAGAGACAATTAGCAACAGAAGATATAGTAACAAGTTTAAATCAATGGACCAAGGCTCTTGGTATAACTTGAGTTCCATGAAAAGCAGTATTTAAAAAAGTACAGTTAACTCACAGCCAAGGCCAAGAACACAGCAGCTTGAAGACACGGGAGCAAGTTTATAAACCAATGGAAAAGAATATTCACAAAAACTTGAATTCCACAAAATGCAAAGTAATATATATATATACACACATTACTGAATGGCTGGGATTAAACCACAAATAATAACATAAAATCCGTAATATATGACATGTTAAATTACAAAGATAACCTTCTAAGCAGGTAATAAATATGCATACCCTTTTGCTCTCATCCATATCAGCCTTGTTGCCCACAAGAATCTTGTTCACATTGTCTGAAGCATGTTGTTCAATGTTTCGAATCCAGTTCCTAATGTCTGTAAGTTGCAGGAGGCAGCATGGAGATAGTCAAAATGAAAAGTGACCCATTTTACCATCAAACGCAAAGTGAGGAAATTACTGTTAAAGGATGACTCATCAGTCACATCGTAAACGAGCAAAATGCCCATGGCACCTCGATAATATGCTGCAAAGAGAATATAAAGTTAATGAAAAAGGTTGATCTGCAAACTCTATGTTCCAATGTCCTCTCAAGCAATTCCTCCCAAGCAGAAAAAGAACAATCAGATAATTGTTCAGTCCAACAATGTTTCAAAAACACCTACCAGTCGTTATTGTTCGAAAACGTTCCTGACCCGCTGTGTCCCAAATTTGCAGTTTGATCCGCTTGCCATCCAACTCAATCGTTCTGATCTTGAAGTCAATACTGCAAAGAAAACCAAAAAAAAGTAATAAGATAATCCTATAGTTAAAATGGGGTTATCAAACACCTCAAGTGTCTGACCACAGTGAACAATAAAACATGCCATGCTGTAAGCCAACAAAGCTTTAGAAATACTCACCCAATTGTAGTGATGAAACTAGTCGTAAAGGACCCATCTGAGAAACGCAGAAGAAGGCAACTCTTCCCCACACCTGAAAATTGTTACAAGTGATGTAAATGAAAACCTCATTGAATGTACCTTCTTAAACAAGTACAGCCACGTAAGGGAGATGTTGAACAGCCACCATGTATAAAGGGGCAAATATCTCCTTAAATTCAATAAATTCCTCTTTGTATATGAATCATATCATGAAAAAATATCACATCATTGTGGGTTAAACTTTGTGAAATGGACACTGAACATTTACAGGTCCATCTATTTTCACACTTAGAGAGATGGATCAGTTAGCAAATAATCAGGAAGCCCATATCAATTATCAATTGGACCAATTATCATGAGACTAAAAGTGATAAATCACAGTTCACTTTTCAACTATCTTCAAATAATCTTAACATCATTTCCCGTTTTCCATTGATGTTATAGAAAAAACAAATATTGATTGCTTCTTATGTTTTAAAATAGCCCATAATCAAGTAAATCAAGATTTCGGATGCAAGACGTTGTACACCAATAATAAGAAAACATAATGATGGGAAAAAAAAGAGACCAAGATATCATTTCAAAACTAGCATATAAGAACTTTGGCATAATTTTAAACCTAAGACATTGGAAGCAAAGAACATTTGGAAATTCACCACAAAAATATCAAGAACCTTTCCACTTTCTTATTATTAATCAATGTGATCAAACAAGGAAGTCAAGTCAACACAGACCAGGCTAACAAAGTTGGGGACTTTTAGCAATATGACGAACAGATAAAGTCAGCTGTGAATAGGGCCAGGCAAGGATCAACATCAACCATATCCCTTACAACAACTTCTTGTCAACATGATCCTCAGAAGAGATCATTCTGATAAACTGATAAAAAAGTAAATAATCACAAATAATGTTGGAAAAATCCCTAAACCTCGTGAGATCTACTGAATATTGAAACTCAAAAGTATCATCCCGATCTTCCAGAACCATTCACCCTCGAAGATCACCGAGCCAAAACACATAGATCGAAAACAAAAAGGAGAAGAAAAGAGAGAGAGACATCCTCACCGCTATCACCGATGAGCAGGAGCTTAATGAGGTAATCGTAGTCCGCCCGCGCCCTAGCAGGAGGAGCAGCCATTAATGAACAAATTCCAAGCAAACGAAAACCGATCAGAGACACCGAGAGATCCGAAACCCTAAAACCAAATCACAGATCCCCTCTCCTCTGCCAAAGCAACCAATTTATTCACAACCATTGAGAAAACTAGATCAAAAAAGAGAAGATTTCATCACGAAAAAGCCAATGAACTCAATAATACCAGATGATCTGTGAGAAAACGAAAGATCTGAGAGCAAGATGGAGAGCGAGTGGGGGACCGTTGAAGAGTTCGCAGGAGAGGAGAAAGGAGCGCTCTCTATTTGTTGGTGAGCCAAATGAATGGAGGTGAGTTTACCGGGTGAGGGTGAACTGACCGCGCACTTGCTTGCGAAGTCGTTGCTGGTTGGAGGGCCCTGTGCTGGCGGGTTCTTCTGCGGCGTTACCGCGTGCGGGGCATTATACATCCACCGTTTATTCGTTCTTGAGATCGGTGTGGCCTGCTGATCATTGTGCATCGTGATTTGTGCTTATTTATATGGGAGATTAGTGTGGTGATTATTTGGTAATGATCTTGTTGGCTTTTTCTTAATGAAAAGGTAAACACTTGGCAACTGGGACATAATCATTCTCAAGTGTCATCATCGTTATTTATAAACTTTTAAAAATAAAAGATATGGTTGCCATTCAGGGGGAAATAATTTATTTAATTCCCCTACAAAGGCAATAAAATAGGCAAAGATGATAAATTGGGCAAAGCATCAATGGCAAATAGAAAGCATTCATCATAGATTGACATGATTTAAAGCAACAGTACATGCTAACAATATGAAGTGAAGAGCATCTTTGGGTTTACTTCAATAACTTAATGCCTGAAGCTAGGACTCTAGCCTCAAACATTTCAGTACCAAAATTTGAAAAGAAGAAACTAAAGAGTTACAGAGATCCTTTTATAAAATAAGAGCAATAATACGAAGAAGATGTGAGACAACTTTTTCATCAAAATCCCTCAAAGAACAATAAAGAGGTGCTGAAGTTTACACCCGTTTAGTAGAAGAAACCAAGCACTTTGCCACCGACATTCTTCTTCCTGGCTTCTTCATGGTCCATGATGCCAGCAGAGGTAGTCAGGACTATGAAACCAAACTGCACATTGCATGGACAAGATGTTGTTATTACCCAAGGCAAAGCCTGATTTTAAAGAGAGTGAGTCTATTAGAACAAACCTGTCGGGACGGGAGCAATCTTGCAGTCCAGGGTTCAATCTCCTTAACACCCACATCGAATCGAGGGCTGATAACACCACATTTGTTCAAGCGGCCATTCAATTCCACAACTATCTTACCTGCCCTGTGATCATCAACGTATTCAAACTCACCAATGTATCCTGTAGATTCATAAATAATTGGGCAAAAGGTAGAATCAGCACAACTATACCAGTACTAGAAACATAAATGAAATTATACATGGGTACAGCAGTGTGCTAACCATGCTTCTGCATGACCAAAAGAAACTTGATGATCACTTTTGATGATGGTCTGATCATAACTTGGCGCTTCCCACGCTTCTCAGCATTGTACATGCTCTTGAGAGCATCATTCAATACACTAACTCTCACCATCCTTTAGAGCCTTCAGTTGGAATAAAGAACACATAAGGAGAACTTCATGAAACACATTGGAGATATCATACAGTAACATAAAGAGTATGATTAACTGTTGTGAAGAAAGACATACGTAAATAAAAAAGCCAGCACTTATCAGCACTAACAAGTATAACAGTAGTTGACAACAATTGTGGTTATCAGTTCACTTAGTTCTTCCCTGCCAAGTAGTTCATTAATGGGGCCACCTAAATGCCACCCACATTAATCAAGTTGCAAAATTACTTTTGCCATAGTAAGTGAAGGAGATGGTATAGTATTAAGATGCCTTTCAAAAAACTAATTGGTCCTGATAATCCAACTCATACAGTGAAGTAACAAGTTTTTTTGGGAAATATCTAGCCTACATTCCCAACCAATTAATAACTGCCTATAAAAAAATAATCCATCAAAGAAATTCTTGCAGTTAATTTATATTAATCCCTACAAATTGCAATATTAAATTTTAAGATTGATGTTCTGCATGTAGCCATGGAATCAGACATAACTTTCATTAAATAGGTTTGAGTTGAGGAATAGAACTCAAACAAAAAGAATTACAGCTGATAGATGGTTCCAGAGTTTGCACCTTCTACACAACATTCCTTAATTATAATACCACATAAACTAAAAAAGCATACAAAACTTCCCAATTAAAGATCTATGCCAATGTTTAATAGCCACATTAATACACTTGAGGCATTATAATTTGTCAAAACTCAATCACATACTATGTCAATACTAGCCAAATCGTTAAGATAGCAAAGGCAACAGAATATCACAAATCTAAAAGGAATCAAAATGGCTGCATTTTGAAAATTGTCTTAGGCATTTCTATAACCACCTCACAAACGAGACATCCATCAACATAGCACAACTTTCAGGGAGTTGCAGTGAAAAAAAAGTTCTTTAAAGAAAAATAATCACTCTCAACTTCATAAAAACATGTATGACATGACAAATCACATCAAGCAAACTTCTCCACGGTAGCATCTTATTTGTAATGCAAATTTAATCAAACCATGAAGGAAAAAAATATAAGAAATGAGTATACTTCAAAACCCCACAATCTAAAGCCAAGCTCTTGCAACATACCAAATGATTGCAGACACTCTAGGTTTTCCAAATTTTTTTTTTTAATATCATATGATTCCCATGAGAACATCTGCATACTAACAAGCAAAACAAGAACCCTAATACATGAGAATGATGAGATACTGACCTAAAACCATTAAAATGTACATAATAACCAAAAAAAATACAATAACGAGAGCATGAAAAGCAGAAATCTAGTGAAATAACAACGTTCAGGGCAATATGGGATCGCGATCTACATCGATAACCATAGAGATTCAAGAGAAGAAGATCAACAATACAGGATTAAACCGATGCACAGTATGAGATATTGATCATGAGGATTCAATCAAGAGTGAAGGTGTAGGGATCTCACCTTTCGAACTGAGAGTGGCGGCGCCGCGCGGAGGCTCTAAACCCTCGAGGATGGAGTTATCGGAGAGAGAGAAAGAGAGCAAGCAGAGTTTATATAGGGTGCCAACTTTGATCTCAGCCCTTGGATTTCAATCAGATGGTTCATCCGTGCTTAGACCAATACACTCGAGATCCAAAATAGCGATAGTTTAACTTTTATTTTTAAGAAGTTTATAAATGTATAAATAAAAAAATTTTATAAGGGGTTTAGTGCAAATTTGTAATTGAAATTTTGATAATTTTCAAAGGTTATATAGTAAAGAAAATTTTAAATTTTCACAATGGGAATTTTTCAAATATAACCTTATAAAAAATATAAATTATAAATTAATTTTTTGAATAATAAAAATTTTAAAATATATATAAAAAGTTAAGTATAATTTTATGCTTGAGCTTTCACCAATTTTTAAAGGAAAAAAACTCACAATTTTGAATGAATGTTTTTTACATAAAACTTTATAAAAGATATAAATTATAAAAGTTTTTTTAATAATAAAATTTAAAATTTTATTGAAAGTTGAGGGTAATTTTGTTGTTGAGATTTGGATAATTTTCAAAAGACTATGTAATAAAGAAAAAAGTCCCAATTTTTTTAATGGTCACTCCTCATACATAAACATATAAAATTTTTAAATTTATAAAATATATAAATTACAAAAAATTTCTCTTAACGTTATGATACTAAAAAAAACTCTAATTTGATGTTATGTAAATATAACCTTATATAAATTATAAATTTTTTTCTATTTGAGTGAACAAAAATTAAAATTTTATTGAGTCAAGTGTAATTTTGTGAATGATATTTGGGTTAATTTTCGAATACTATAACAAAAAAAAAAACTCATATTTGTCCTTATTAATAAAAACACTAAAGTCAAACTATGATTGGTTAACAAAGACAATGCAAGCAAACACTAAACATCACTGCTAATGGTTAAAAGTAAAACAAAGCACACTTCCACTCTAATCAATAACTCATCCGGCAACATTAAATTTTGCTAACAGAGTAACTACTGTCATAGCGAGATAGCTAAAATATATTATTTTACAAAAAAATAAAAAAAAATAGTAAGGCAATCCATTTCTCAAAGCAAGACAACACCATAACTACATAACTACTTTCCCACTCTGGCAATGCAATTGCCTTTTATATTTCAACAACATAATGCCTCTGATTTGGCTATATACTTCATTATAGCTATAATGTTGCTGTTGAAACAACATAACATTCCAGGGATTCCATATCATGTACACAATTGAGGAGAAAAAGAAAAGCACTTCTCTCATTCTTAAGATCAAAGGCTTGTCTTTTAACCTCTTTTGAGACCAACTCACCTCCTTAGTCCAGCATAAAGGACTTATGGAAACATCAAGAGCTTTGAGTACTCTTCTCCGTAGAGCTTCATAAAAAGCACAATTAAAGAGCAAATAACTCACATTCTCCCTGATATTATTGCAAAGCAAGCATTCATTTGAATTAATAATTGACCATTCAAACAATCTTTCTCTAATATGCAAACAATCAAGAAAGGTCAATCATAAGGTAAAAGAATGTTGAGGAATGTTACTCTTTGACCAAAGAAAAATTGCCCAACTTATCCTGTCATCCTTTTGAGAGAAAAATATCAACATGTTTGTTGTGCTAAACAAACATTTTTTTTTATTTATCAAAAATCTACAAAATGCAATCCAATTTGCTATTGGTGGAAATTACTAACAATGTAATCGTTGATTCTCTCCATGTTTATATTTAAGAGAAATAAAGGACTGTTGCTGCTCATTCTTCCACATATCTTTTACTACAACTGTCTACTCTACACTAGAACTTTTAATAATAATTTTATAAATTTTTTTTTTTAAGAATGAAATGAAAAATTTTTATAAAAGATGAGAGTAATTTTGTAATTGATATTTGAATTTTCAAAAACAAAATTCAAATGTTTTGAATATAAGTTTTTCATATGTAATCTTTTACAAGTGTAAATTATAAAAAAAAAATCTCATTTTAGAGATAAAAAATAATTTTTTTTTATAAAAAATTAAAGTGCAATTTTGCAATTTTAAAATGCTATAATATTTTTTTTAAAAAGTCAAAAAATTCATATTTATTTTTTATAAATAGTTAATAGTCTATAACCACACCCCATCCTACATCCGACCCAAAAACCCCAAATCCCTTCTTCCCCAAAACCCCGGCCATGGCCTCCAACCATTCCATCGATCCCATGTTCCTCTCCAACCTCATGAACCGCCTCCATCTCCGCAACCCCCTCTTCGACGACACCAACGCTCTTCTCTCTTCCTCCCTTGACGATGCTTTCTCTGACCTCGGCTCCGATGCCGACGATGATGACGAGCTGCCAGTGGACGCGAAGGAAAGGAGCCTCCTTGCCGAGGAAGAGGCGAAGCTCGAGAAGGAGATCATCCGGATCATCCATTCCGCGAACCCCGTCGAGGCCCTCAAGCCTAACTCCGGTCAGTCAGTGTCCATTGGAGAACACAGCATCTGTGTCGGATTCCATGAGGAATCGGGATCGGAGTATCGGGTCTGGGAGTGGCACGGCCACCTGATAATCTTTGACGAGGAGGAGGGGTACTCTCCGGAGTATATCTATGGGAGCTATTTTGAGAGATTGGTGGATGAGAAACGGAAGAAGAACAATGTGAATGGGAGTCCTGGGCTGAGGGATTTGATTGGAGATGGAGCTCATGGTGTTGGTTCAGGTCGGAGCGCAGGAGTTAGGGTTCTTCACCGCAGTTCATTGAATACTGGTTCGGCGGCAAAGTGATTGGTAATATTGGCTATGCCTACTTGTTTCCAAAGTAGTTTGATGCTCATTTTATTGATGGCATTTCATTTGGTATGGATTAGTTGATGCGCATTAATTTATAGTGGTTGTTATTATCTCTAATTGAATTGAGGATTGAATTCACAGTGGTGGTTCTGTTTGCTCCATCAAAACTCATATGCCAATTCAGGTTGCTGCAATGCTTTCTCTTTATCAGAAAAGGGATTTCTGTGAGATTTATGTTCCGTGCTTTCGTCAAGTTACCATTTTTCTCACAGCCATGAGAAGGTGAATATTGTCTGGGTTCTGGTTGGGTGACATTTGTCTGACAGGTTCTCAATTTTGCATTTTGAAAATGTTTGACCTCTTTTTATCACTAATTGGTTGGTCCCTGTCAATTTCAGTTTCATTGTGTATTAGGCACAGCTGGTTCAATAAATTGGTTGTCATCTCTTAAAATCACATTAACGGGGTTCAGTCACAGTTATTTAAATTTCTGTTGTTATATGACTCCTCAGTTTCCTTCTTAATGTATTGATTCAGTTTTATGTTGCAAAGGTTGTCAAGATGCATTTCCATTGCTGATCATCCAGCCCAGATTTGTTTTTTAAATGTTTTGCATCATGACATTGTTGTCAAGTGTCCCAAATTCTACAAATAATGGTCATTTGATATTTCAACTATCCCAAATTTCATAATCCTGGCTGGAGATTTGATAATAGACGCAGGTGCTGTACTAGACAACATTATTTTGTTACTTGGAACTTGGAAGTGACATTCTTTACTGAAGTTTATTCACTTTAATCTTATATGAACTTGACTCTTTGTTGGAACAATTGAGTGTTCATTCTGCACCGAAGCTTGGATGGTTGTCTCTTATTTTTGAGTGTGAGCTATTCCTTGTAATTATATTCATATTCAGATATGCTAATAATACTATATATAGTTGTTTGTTTGTGGAAAATACTTGGAATCATTGCAATTGCATATTATTTATGTCTCTATAAAGGAAATCACAGACTGTGTGTAAACCCCTGAACCTAAACAATGCCATTTTTTTCAGCCCGTCAACCATATTCCAAAATAATTTGGATAGCTTATTCAGTTGCACGAATCCCTAACATAATGTGATTTCAGAAACACTTGAACTATGACCTTTTGTTTTGTATGATCACCGCATCCTGTTGATATAAATAATGTTGCGAGGGCAATCACATTATCAAATTGCATTTCAAATATTGATTGGTAGAATTCCATTTCTGAAATGGATAGAGTTTCTGAGCAGCTAACCAATAAGCAGTTTATGACTTTATTCTGGCCTGTAAAGGATTAATATTGCATCAAATATGTTGCTAAGGAAATATTTTGAGCTGTGCCATTGCTATAGTTGCTGATATTGCAAAATTTTGGTACCCATATAGCACGAATTAGAATGACAGTTACAGAATATAGGTATAGACAACCATGCATACTTGTTTATCAAATATTTAAATATTATAAGTTTGCAGAGATTGGCTTTCCTATCTTGTACCTGACCTTTCAAAAGAAAAGTATATTTCTTGCATAATATTTTTCATGATTATGTATGAATTGAGTTTATCATTACCTATGGACATGATGGGCAGAGGTATAATCATTTAAATGACAAAATCGTGCGGATATGCTTTATTTCAGCGTTCATTCCCGATTTTATGAAACCTTTATTGTTTGACTATTCTATCATTAGAAAAGATGCTACTCTGTCAGGTCCAATCTTTCTATGCCTCCTTTTATGACTTGTCTTGTCTTATTAGAACATAAATTTATATTCAGTTTTGGCAGCGCACTGTTTATAAGCTAAGCATAATTTCTGTAAATTTTTTAAACACCAATCAAATTAGTATATACTTGCTTGTGTTTTTATCTTCAAAATATACTCTATTTTATAAAACTCTGCAAAAGTAAAGCCCTAATTTGTTCTCTATGTAACTCTTATATGCTTCGGATGTAACATTCATTGCTTCTTGTCTATTCTCTTGTTCCTTCTTGTCTATTCACTTATTTATGTTGCTGCAGTGATATGATTCCTTGTTTGATGTGTTTACCTGAACAACTTAATGGTTGATCCAATTCAGGTTGCTGGATCCAGTCCTCAGATCTGTCCACCTTATGATTCTCAAGTATATGTCAAAGCTGTGATGCTATAACTATGATGCTGCTGGTGCTGCTGGCTTTGAAATTAGATCAATGTTTTGCTTGTTATCTTTGGAAATGAATCAAAATTTCTCTCAGCTTCTTGTTAAACACAAATTGTCGATTTGTTTGCTTTAGCCAAAGCATTATATACGACAAGGCCTGCCTTTAAGTTAACTGTATGCCGAAATATTTGTGGCACTCTTCTCATTGTTGACTATTTTGTTCTTTTAACTAAAAAGCTTTAGATGTGAATCATTGTGTTACTATGATCAAGAGATCTTACCATAGTCTTGATCCATCTTTATTTTGCCTAGATTTCTTTTATTATATCTGCCTTGTAGATTGGATCAAAGTAAGTCAAAGCTAAGCAACCAAACAAGATGTCATTGTCTGGATATGTTTTCAGCAACTCAATGTTTGAACTTTTGTGTTGTCTTATGACCAGAAGAATTGCATTCTCATTGTATATTAAATGTTCAGAGAAACATTATAGATGAATACCATGAAGCATCAATAATTTATGAAATAATTAATCTATTTGAAGAGAATCTTACAAACAAACAGGGCACATAGAACCAAATAACATCTTATCAGTGTGAGCTATTCTTCTGTTTGTTTATCATATATTTATCTTCTTATTTTGTTTAAGTTCTGCATAAATTAAATGAGACAAGTCAATGGCACCAACTTGCATGATAAAGCTAATTACAAGGACTAAGTCCTAGAAAACAATTGTTAGGCTTCTACTGATTCTCTTATAAATATTATAGTTACATGATAACAACTGCTTAGGCTATGATGAAGAAATTTAACATCAACTCTTGTGAGAAAAAACAATTAATTTATCCAGTGACTAAACTAGAATAAGCTTGAAATAGTAGTCTTATTAGTGGTCCTGAACTTGCCTATGGATTGACAAATTGGCTTCATATGACGATGTGATTCCATTTCAGTTGTATCTTTCTCTTTTGTATATTTACAAAACACTGCATTAGATTCTTAGCAGAGAAATATGCAGTTAATTTCAGAACAAATTAGTAGAAATTCCAAAGAAGAGCAATCAAACGCAGATTGAAGGGGAGATGAAAAGGATGTATTTAAAGGCCTTGTGAGTTCCAATTCTTCATTTGATTCAAATTTCATAGTTAGAATGCTTCGATTCTTCGAACCCGAAGCTGAGTTAATCTGCAGAACTTCTTCTCCTGTGGATTATCTGAAGTTTATAGCAATGCATGAGACTCTCTTCAGTAATGAATCACAAGCTCCGAGTTTGTAAGTCATGCATACATCTACAAATTCAGTAAGCACATTACAAGTGAAGAAGAACAAACTACTGATTATATTCTTTTGTTGTTACTGAATATAGTGATAGATTCCAGCTGAGTGGATTCTCCGAGTCGAAGATTATGCTTGCAAGCTTGATTCAAGGCCACCCAATTGTATATATATACAGATATAGATATATATATCTTCTTATCAATATGGTTATTATTTCTGCATTTTGAGTCTGATTGGCATGGTTTTTTATCTTTATTTTAGGCTACAAAGGACACAAATGTTAAACATGGTTCAAAGAGGCAGAAGACCTCTCATGCTGCCACTGCTGTTGAAGTAATGAAGAACTAACTCTTCATTGTTTTAAGATTATTTATATGTATATATATTTGTATTCTTGATATGGTTGTTGGTTCTTGAATGCAAGTCACCAACAAGGAGGAACCAGAAGCTCGGAGACAGGATCACTGCTCTTCAGCAGCTCGTTTCACCTTTCGGGAAGGTCTGATAATAACTAAACAATGATCAGAAAATATAAAGTTTATTTGCACTCCACTTATCTACTTGTTCATGTTATTTCAGACCGACACAGCATCAGTGCTTCAAGAGGCCAATGTTTATATCAAGATTCTCCATGAACAAATCAAGGTACTCACAAACTTTGAATTATTATTATTATTATTAATTTTTTGATCTTTTGATCATCACTATCTAAATTTCGGTGCTTACTTGCCACAGGCCTTGACATCTCCTTACTTCAACAAGGTAATTAATATGAACACAAACATGAGATAACTACAAGGCTCATTAATCTGATCATATACTTCTCTTATGTTTTGCACCAGGGCTTTAAAGAAGAAAAAGACGACGACTTGCAAAGCAGAGGCTTGTGCCTTGTTCCTATATCCAAAATAACAAACCTCTGTGATCATGCACCCTTGACATGAAAACCTTATCAGAATGTAACTTTTTTTTTTTTTGTGACTCTAGATAAAATATTAATAAAAAGTTAATACTTTTGGTGTATTTTCACAAATGAGTGAAAAGAGAAAACATCATCAGAAATGTACTCTTTTATTTTGTGTGTGCACATGAAATTCAAGCTTTGCTTTCTTGATACTAATTATGCTTGTTAGATTATCCTTTTTTTAGTTGCATTAAAAAAAAAAGGATTGAGTGTGTATTAAAAGAAGGCAATACGATATGAAGATGGACCAAGTTCTTGTTGTTTATAGAATGGAGATCAAAATAGGTGATCTTTCTCATTTAAGTACATTGTGTAGGTCCAAAGGCTTATTCTTCTTGATCTTGTGAGGCATTTGATTGGGATGTGCCATCCTCTTGAAAACAACTACCTTGAATTGAATGCATAATAATAATTTCCCTTGTGATTATAGATATTAATTGAGTTCATTAGAGCTATGTTTAGTTAATTAAGTTCTTTAAACATGCTCAGATTAAGTGCATGTAATAAAAATCCCATTCAAATTAAGTTCAAGGCCTGCTCTTAAACCAAAACTTAATCACAATCAAATAGTTCTTAATTATCACAAGCGACAACACTATCCACAAACCATATTTGACAATCAATTCAAAACCAAGTCAAAGTATCAAAGTGAACAAGAGTCAAAGATGCCCACTTTGCATGGGATCTCATTAAAACAAAATATTTGAAATGAAGTTGGTGAAGAAGATGAGAGGATCATTAATTACATGATTAATGAAACTAATGACACATGTTAAGGTCTTAATTATGATGCTTTTGCATCATTAGCATGCAAAGAAGACAAGAACTAGTTGCGTTTTAACTTTGTATATAAACTTCTTTTCATTCACGTATACCAAACTTAGAACTTTGAAAGAAGATTGAAAGAGATTTGAAACTGATGTTGGCCTAATTAGAGTCACAATGTCCTAACTATTTAAGGCAATTACCCCTTCATTCATTTCCAAACCTTCAATACTCTTTCCATTGCCAAGCTCCTCTTCTTCTTCTTCTTCTTCTTCTTCACTTGTGAAAGAGAGAGATAAAGAATAGCATGCTAGAATTCTTCGAGCCGGAAGTCGAACTCCGTCAATCAATAACCGAAATGCAGCAAAGAGATGCACTATTCTCTTTTTTATCATCATCATCATCTTCTTCTTCATCATCATCAAGCCTTAATCTTATGTAAGTCTCTGCATGATCTTTTCATTTGAAAAATGTACAATATTTGATCATATATATATATATATATATATATTTAATGCAGTAATAACAGTGAAGGATTTCAGGGAATGGCAAGCTCTTCTTCAGGTACCACTATGAATTAATTAATTTTTTATTTATTGATTGATTCTATTATATTTTTCTCTTATCTTTTTATTTTTCATGCATCACAGGAAACAGTGGTGGTTCTTTCATGACTAATGTGAGTTGTTTTTAATGAAATGTTTGCATGCAAAGATTAGTTTCAATTATTATCATATTATTCATTGTTTGAATTAATGTAGAAAATGGTGCCACTGAGATCAAAGAAACAAAAGATTTCACATCCAGTTGAGGAAGCACCAACCATTCAAACACTCAGAATGAATGTATGAAGTTATTAGAATTTTTCAGTTTTTATCATTCTTTGATTTCTTTTTTTTTTTAAAAAAAATTATTTAAAAAATATTTTGAGAATTTTGTTTTGATTATAATTGGAAGGCACCTGTGAAGAAGAGCCAGAAACTTGGGGATAAAATCACAGCTACTTCAACAACTAGTTTCACCATTTGGGAAGGTGGTACATATATATCAGCTAAATGTTGAACTTATTTAATTTGTGTTTCTTTATTTAATTTGTATTCATTTGTTTATTTATGCAGACTGACACTGCTTCAGTACTTCATGAGGCAACAATTTGCATCAAGGCACTTCATGAACAAATTCAGGTGCTAAAAGTTCTCCTTTTTTTCTTTTTTTTTTTTTAAAAACTTGAATTTAAACAAGTTAATCTCAATTACAAACATTAGAGATAACAGTTTTTCAGGTTTTGACATCTCCTTATTTCCAAAATAAATCAAAGACAAACCTCACAGGTACATAATATTATTACAAGATAAAAGCTCATAAATTTCAACCAAATCTAATCAATCACTGAAACATTATGTAAGTTTGAATTAAATCCTCTGATTTTGCTTATATATATATTATTTTTTTTGACCAGCAGGGCTTGCATGGTAGAGGATTGTCCCTTGTTCCTATATCACCAAACATCATCAACTTTGCAAACCAACAGAGTGACCCAGAAAGGTTTGCATGGACCCTTGGGAGGGGCACCCCAAAGAATTAATAAGTGTAATAAAGTTATGTTCATGAATTCTCTATTACTTATATATGTTTAATAATTAATTATATATCCATCTTTTGATAACTCTGGGTACACAGATCAAATATATTAATGGGGAATCTAATTGTTGACTTTGCTTCTTTGATTTTGTTTGTTTGTATCCGGAATAGATTTCAATTCAAGTCATAGAGGTCTTGATTAATGAACATAAATCATAGCAGTTGAAGTGAATCGGCCGGCTATTTCTAGGTCATTGAGTTGATAATGACATTTCTTTGATTAACTCTCGTGACGTGTTTATTAGGTGGCCAGCTGCTTGCATGAACTTAAGCGTAGATCTAGGGTTTTTGTTGTTATGTTTGCTTAATTTTGCATGAATTCTTTCTTATGAGACACTAAAACTTAAGAACATTATTTGATTATTGAGTTCTAGATTGTCAATAAGAACATCTAACTAGATGTGGTAGTCTAGTTCATAGTTCACTGCCTTCTCTATCAATGTTTGAGAAATTCTTGAGTGAGGGATACTTCAACAATATAAATGTCACTATAGAGTGGTTGCTTGGTTTTGTTTTTAATTAGTTTAACAACTTGGTTTTTTTAATAGAAAGAAAAGAAGTCACATCTTCATCTTCATTATCATGAATAATTAAAAGAAACAAATAGCAATTAGTCAAACTTCACAAATCAAGATCAAATAAAAAATTTCTCAATTAGTTAAATTGAGAAAAGCTGTGTTAGAGAGAAAATGACTTTCAATCCATAGAAGACAATGAAACTTGGTAAAAGTTAAATTTGAGCACGATAGCGACTGACTATTATCATCTTGGGCCTTTATCATTCAAGCAATTCTAATGTTGTGAGGTTTTATAAAGGAATAAAAGCTTAACTATAAATTTATGGCAGTTTATTTTCTAGTCATTGCTACCACTTATGATATTTCACAAGTTGAGCCTCTGTTTTAGTGTTTAACAGCATTCATTTTCCACATACAAGTTCATCAAGTATGGACCATAGTTTCAACTTAACACAAAAGCACAACATAGAATAATAAAATCTGATGCCATTTAACACATCACAAGTGTTATGATATGTTGATCACAATTGAATGGTTTGATTTACCTGAGAATGGCAGATGAAAAGAAGAGATATTGAACTTCAGTGTATTTGCCAAAATCATATCTGAAACAACTAACAAGAGAATTAAAAGATCAACAAATTAACAGTATTCACTTTTATCCGACATAAACATACAAAAAGAGACAATTAAAAATGTAGCGCTTTAGTTCAGCAGAGAGGAAAAGATGATAATGCAAACAAGTAGAAATAAAATGGAAAGGAGAAAGAATGAAAGAATTAAAGAAATAAAAAATGAATCTCTCCTAAATAAAATGTGAAAAAGGATGTTTACGTATTCCAGCTTCAGTTTTTCATGTCTCACACAAATTGGAAGTTGGGCCTAAACAATCTCATTTTATGTAATTGCAAATTTCTCAACACTCACCATAAATTATTCAAGAATTATTTGCTTTTGGATGACAGTTGATGCGTACCTCAAACACTTGGATGACCAACAACAGTACTTCTCCTCATCCTTTGTTTGCATAATGCACACGTATAATCCTTCCTTCCAATGACTACAAAAAAAAAATTATTGATCAAACATTCGCATCAAAGTTAGTGGATGAGATAGAGTCCAAAGCAATTACAATAACATACACTTTGGACAAGTTCTGCAGAGCTCTATGTAATGAAAAACTAACAGAACTTGTGGTTCTGGAACACTGAAATCTACCTGACCATTCATATTATGTAGGGCAGCCATCGCTTCACTTTCAGAATAAAATTGGATAAAGCCAAAACCTTTTGATTTTCCACTGTTTCGATCACAGATCACTTTAACTGTCATAGCGATGCTCTAAACTTATTTAGAAATTTTTGAGGCTGTAGTACATTAAGAATGCAAGATGCTGAAATTCAATGGATTTACCTTCGATGACTTCACCGAACTTTTCAAAAGTATCCTTGAGAACACTCTCATTGGTGTCATACGAAAGACCTGCTTTAATTTTAAAATATCATAGCAACTAACATAAATAGAAACATCATCTCAAATCAAAGATAAGGCATATGTAATTTTCATAACATGGAGATTAAGAACCATCAAGAAAATCAATAAACAACAAGACAAAATCTGAAGAAATTGTTAATAAATAATGCCTAAATCTCACAAATGATATCATATGTAACAAAATTAAAAACCAGATATTCAAACTACAAAGCAAAGCATTCATTGAGGCAAATTATCAAACAAGAACCATACAACAAGAAGGTGAACTCCAAGATGTACCAAGAAAACCATAATCCATACAAAAACAGCTAGATTTTACCATAAACAAGATCATTCATAGTTTCTCCATTAAAGTAATGAATACCAAAATGCATGTTTGCTAAGAATTGATCAATGAAAAAGAGAAGAAAATTACTGAAAATATAGAGAGAAAAAGACGTTTACCCCCAACGAACAGCTTGCTGCAAGATTCTCTAAGCAAAAGCCTCCTGAATGGAAGAACGAGAGCTTGTGAGAAGCTCTTAGCTCTCAAGCTCGCCATTTTCGCAGCCTTGAAAGAGCTCGCCAGGCGCGCTCCCGCCTTAACAATACGAAAGGGCGGGCTTAACAAAATTGACCAAATTACCCCTCCATCCGAAATTCAAAAATCTCCCCCTCCAATTTTTCATTTCAATTTGCTATTTTTTTTATCCACAAGAGTTTTTTTTTTTTGCCACAAGTCCGGTTTCATAAAAGATATCAAAAGGATAAACATATACGGTGATATACCAGTTATAATAGCTTAATTATTTTCTAAAAATTTATTAACTCGAGCAAACATTACATGAGGTGATTAAAGTTCTTCCAAATGAAAATCCACAAAAATATTTCGGGAATCAAACTAAGTTAATAAATCCTCAGTCATGCAACCATGAAAGTAAGAGAAATGACATCCTCTCACACGGACCTATGAACAAAAAATAAGCATTACTGCTATAATATGCATACAATAATTTACATTGCGTGGATGTAAACAATACTTTTAATTTATTTGCAAATAGTTAAATTATAGTTTTTTCCATTAAAAGTCTAATTTTAAATTATCCAAACTCCTCAATCTGGATGGTGGTCATTCAAGATCAGTTAGACTATGGCTAGGTCCAAGTCCTCAACCAAAAAATTCAATTAAAAGTTTATATAGATATTTATTATTAAACCTAAAGTCTTCCATCAAATAATTCACTTAAGGTGCTCTATTCTGTTTTATCAAAAGAGTTCACTATTCTGGGACCCACCATTAAATATCCCAGTCTACATGGCCCATATTTAGATCAAAATTCACAATTAGTCCTTTAACTATATTTAAATAGTTATTTAATTTTTGTTAAAAAAAACAAAAAAATTAATTAAAACAAATAATTTAATGATTACAATAAAGATATTTTTCTGGATTAAAAATAAATTAGCTTTTATGATGTAAGGACTAGAATCACATGTTTTTAAAATTCAAGAATCAATTATGACCTAGCGCTTTCTATTTATAGTCCTTTAATTGTAGTTAAATAGTTATTTAATTTTTATTAAAAACAAAAAACAAAAATTTTAATTAATAAAAAATAATTTAATGATTAAAATAAAGATATTTTATGGATCCAAACGAAAATTTGCTTTTATGATGCAAAAACTAGAATCACATGTTTTTAAAATTCAAGAATCAATTATGAACCATGGTTTCCTATTTATAATCCTTTAATTATATTTAAATAGTTATTTAATTTTTATTTAAAAAACTCGAAATTCTTAATTAATAAAAAAATAATTTCATGATTAAAATAAAGATATTTTTCTAGATCAAAACGAAAATTTACTTATATGATGCAAGGACTAGAAATCACATGTTTATAAAATTCAAGGATCAATTATGAACTATGGCTTTCTATTTATAGTCCTTTAATTATATGTAAATAGTTATTTAATTTCATATGGCAAGAGTCATTGGTTCAAATTCAATAGTAGGTAAACCCGACCGAAACCACCTAGCATGATAGCAAGCACAAACTAGCCATTAAGAGAGTCAAATGACCAAAACATCGGTTGCTTATATTTATTACTTTCATCGATCAATAAACAAAGTATCACCTTTTTCTCAGCTTTGTTTCTTCTTATTTGTCCACCCGGTTTCATCAATTTTAAAAAAATTATTCTCAACTGGTATAGTTAAATGAATGAAATTGTATTAAAAACAAAAACAAATTTCTTAATTAATAAAAAATAATTTAATGATTAGTATGAAGATATTTTTTCTGGACCAAAAAGAAATTTTGCTTTTATGATTTAAGGACTAGAATCACATGTTTTTAAAAGTCAAGGACCAATTATGAACTATGGCTTTCTATTTATACCCTTTTGAGACCAGGTTGAGTGGTTGACCCTTTCGTTTCTTCGTTTTCAAAACAAGAAGTCTCTCGATTCTTTTTTGTTCCCAAATCTTATCCTCTTCGTCTCATGGGCTAGTACTTCGATCTTGCATTAGGGTTTTGCGGATCTCGATCTAGGGTTTCATTTCGTTGGAGGAGCATCGATGATGCTCTCGGTGCTCGTAGAGCTTTTCCACCGGCGTCCGGCGATGATCTTCTCTCCCAGCTCTTACTCTAATCGTCTCAAACCTCTTGAAAAATGGAGTCGTCGTGGTAATCTTAGCTGATAAGGTTTTGATTTGAGGTTGAAGGCTGTTTTTCAAGGGTTTCTAGTTGATTGCCAGATCTGTTTCATTTCTCTCGTCCATTTGGGATCTTCGTCGGGAGATCTGAGTTTGTTTTGCTGGATTTTGCTTCATTTTCTTGCATCATTTTAAGTGCTTGTAGGTATTTGTTTTGCAGATCATTGATTTCGTATTTTGTTTTTTTTTCCCCTTCACATTTTATGATTAATTTTATGATTTGATTGTGTGTTCTGTTGGCAGATAGCATTTCGCCGCTGCTGCTTTGTGTGGGCTGAGTTCATTTCCATCTTTGATCAGAGTTTAGGGCAAGTGCAAAAACTTCTGGCTTTTGTATCTCAGGATCAATGTAATTACTTACTTTCATTCTAAATGCACGTTTTTTTGGGATCTTCGTCGGGAGATCTGAGCTTGTTTTGCTGGATTTTGCTTCATTTTCTTGCGTCATTTTAAGTGCTTGTAGGTATTTGTTTTGCAGATCATTGATTTCGTATTTTGTTTTTTTTTTTTACCTTCACATTTTATGATTAATTTTCAGATTTGATTGTGTGTTCTGTTGGCAGATAGCATTTCGCCGCTTCTGCTGTGTGGGCTGAGTTCATTTCCATCTTTGATCAGAGTTTAGGGCAAGTGCAAGAACTTCTGGCTTTTGTACTCAGGATCAATGTAATTACTTACTTTCATTCTAAATGCACGTTTTCTTCTTCAGTGGAATTATTTTCTATGCATTCTGTCATCTTAATACATTGCTGGGCTACATGCTGATTGGTATGAGAATGATGATGTTAACTATTGCGTGATTACATGCATAGCTTGAGCTTGATTGGAGAAAAAAAAAGTTTGGTATTGAATCAGGTTCTGATTCGGTGGGTATGATACCTTTCCCAATGTGAAGCCAGCGACAATTTTGTCGTATGCCTTTACTTTTTTGCTTTTCTTTGTAGAAGAGTATGTTGGTTGATATTCTTGTTCGCTTTATTCCTTGTATCGTTTTCTTGTCTAATTGGAAGTAATTTTGCTGGTTTTTTTATGGCTAGCTAGTTGGGTGATAGAGTTAAAGTAGCTTCTTTATACAATGATTTTTCAGGCAAAACAAGGATAGAAAGTTAGTATCTTTAACAAATGGCAGCATAAAAATGATAGATAGTTGATAGCCACTTGATTTAAGCATCCTATGATTCTCAGCTTTATTGATTCCAAATTCCAATTGAATTTCAAGTGGTTGTTACCTCAAGTTTTATTTGCAATTCAATGATAGTTTCAAGCTGCTAGGTCAAACGATATGCTTATGCTACTACCATATTTACTGTCTGCAGTAATTGCTACAGCTTGCTAAATAGCCGATTTCATTACTCATCTATTATGCTGCAGATGAGTGGGACTTTAGCAGTATATTTATCTTCTTGTAAAGAATGTTATTGTGGTGCTCTTTGACAATGCATGTACCCGAGTTATGACTATTTATGGCCTATGTTATTGGTTGGCCTTTAAGTCCTTTGAAGAGCATTCTACCTCAGATAAAACAAGTTTAGAGTATCCTTTTCTCTTAGCTTTTAAGTTCCTAGTTTGGTGAATATGTTATACATGTCTTTGAGAATTATTAGCCTTACATGACCTAATAATCTCCCTAGGTGTATAACCTATTTTCTCTTATTGCTGTAATGGGCTCTACTGTAACCTTTTCATTAAGAAAATTGATTCTTTTTCTAGTCACAGTTCAATTATCATATATGATTAGATATGGTTTGGTTTGATATTAATTAGGGCTTTGCTACCTAATCAAGGAGATTTTTTTTTCTGATTAAATGTTCTGACAGCTTTCATCACACTTCCATCACGATTACAACTGGATGGACAGTGCTACTTGTGAGCCTAATAGAAAGTCTGGAGATATTTGTGGTGGTTCCTCTGGACAAGGTCTAAGCTGCAGGGATTCCCTTGTTGCACAAAAATGTTGCAATGCCAGCAATAAGGAAGCAGGAATGTGTATTGCAACTGCAGAGGATCTGAATGTGCGATTCTGTAATGATGAGGTTGCTGCATTGATAGTACAAGAAATAGGTAACAATTTTCAGGGAATGCTGCATATTTGTGATTCTTCACAGCAACTTTCTGGGAACGATGCATCTCTTGATGATGACAAGATGGATATGTCTATTAAAATTAGAATGCTTCAAGAGATGAATAATTCTGTCTCCTTGGATGCAAAAGTTGAGAGAAGCTTGAACAAGTTTCCGACGTTTCCATGCCCCAAAGAGTTGCAGAACTGCTCTGCACCCATGAATTGCAGGAAAGGACTGCTCAGCAGATTGCTAGATGGTCCAACTTCTTCCAAATCTGAAAATCCTGCTTATGCGCGTTCCTTGTCTTTGCCTGTAAGTCATAAACGATATGTGGGGCTTATCTGATTTAGTTGGTATTTTGAAAAAAGTTTTGCATGCTTTTAAAAAGACATTTTGCCAAACTAAATACTTACAATTGACTATTATTCTTTGTTAGTCATTCATATGAGTTAATGAATCATTTTCTATTTTCTGAAGTTATACCTACCATAAATCCTCTTTTAACTTTTTTTTTTTTTGTAGCTCACTAGGTTTGCCATACTAATTTTACTAGTAAACAATAATTTTAATCAGATCCCCAAGTATCAGGTGAAAGAAGCATATATGGATGAAAACTGTTTCTCAATAGACAAAGATTTTGATTCTGCTTGGACTAGGTGATATTTACAGACTTGTATAATCTGTGCAGTGCCACTGATGGTTAATACCACTAAATAGAAATATATTGACGACTAGATATTTTTTTTTTCTTGACTAATTGTCCATTAGAGACTTCGCTTCCATTTTTTTACCTTGCATGCTATGTGGACTTTGTACTAGCTATTCCAATCAACCTGAATTACTTCAATTATATCCAATACTCCTTTTCTTCTCAGCCTTCTTCTAGTCTGGTGTCTGCCATGAAGGGAGGCCGTGAAGAGAATGGGATATGTCTAGAGATGAAGCTGCATGTGAAGTGGGCACCGGAGGTTTATGATCCACCTTCCACCACCATGTCTCACACTGTGAAGAGCCACCAGCACCGGCCCAAAGCCCGGAGAAAGGACCAACAAAAGCACAAGCACAAGGGCAAATCTTCCCGCAATAAACACACTAATAAAACTAATGGTGGCAACAAAGCCAGTACTTCTTATACGAGGTTTCTATTTCTATGATCTTCATCAACTACTCTGTTGTACTGTTTCATTTTGTAAACTCTCCTGACAACTTTTATGTTCTCTTGATTCTCTAGGCCAAGAGGAGATAATGAAGAGTTGCTATTTGACGGATGCTACTCGTCTGAGTTCACCCTTCCCAGTCAAGAAGCCAAATGTGGTAGCAATTTCCTTGGAAACTCACTCACTAAAGTACAACTTTCAACAGCCGAGGTCTGACTAGAAGAGCCGAGAGAGTTTCCTGACCACCTTTATGATGATTGTGGATAAATAAGAAGCAGGCACTCTTATGTGGTTCTGTTCTGGATCTGTTGTGAGCTTGTGTGTTTTGCAGTCTTGAGTGTGACTTTTGAATGTGACTAAAGAGTATAAACTCTCCCTTAATTTAGCAATTAGGATATCATCATATTGTATAGGTTTTCAGTACTTTGGTCGTGACAAAGCTTGTATGGTTGGATTTTGGAACTTATGATTACCTGAGTTTCTTGAGCTGATTGCGAGTTTATAAAACTGGTCACAAAAATGGTATGATTCCTACTCTTTATTAGCATTTGATACGTATTTGTTAATTTATAAAAAATATAAAATTAAGCTTTTAATCAAGCGAAATTGGACCAGATCGTTATCAATTTTTTGTTTTTAAGAAATTAAAAGACAAAAGCATTTCCCATAAACATTTATTAAAAAAATTAAAAATTTTTAAAAAAATAAATAAATTATATATCAATCTCATTTATTAAATCCCCAAATTTTTCTCAGGAGGGGTTTAGGGTTTCGCCCGCCGACCTTCGTAGGGAGTTCCTTGCGCGATGGCTCTCTCATCCTCAGCTCGTCTTCTCCGCCGCGCCCTCAGATCTTCCCCTTCGTTGTTTCCCGTTCAATCTCAGGCTACCACCTTGTCCACCTCTCCGACACGCTTCAGCTCCTCCACTTTGTTTGGCGACGATGATGCTGCCACTAAAAATCCCCCTCCTCCCCTCACCACACCCAAGCTCTTCGTGAGTGGTGCGCTTCTCGCTCTGTTTCTTACTTCATTGTCCATTGTTTTTGTGCAAGATGATTGCTATGACCTTTTAGTTAAATTATTTGTAGCTTGAGATGAAGAACAGATGATCACTTTCCAATTTCTGTGATGAAAAATAACTAAACCGAATCAAAAGTTCTGATTTTTTTCATTTTTATATTTGGTATTCAGTTAGTATCCTTGAAATTCAGCTATTGATGGATCAGTTCTACTTAAAATCACTAATAAATCACTATCTTGATACTTTTTTTTTTGTTTATGTGAATTGTAATATCAATGGCACTTGGATTGAGTTGTCGCATTTTTATTCTCAGTATCCTGATTACATGATCATATTCTCTTTGTATAATCATGGTAAAACTGAACTTCTTTCTAATTTTGAGGAGCTCAGTTCATTTTCATTATATATATATATATTTATTTATATATTCTTCTTCTTTTTTTATTTGATATGCTAGATGCTTTTAATAATGGATGTCTTAGTTTGAAAGCAAATGTAAACCTCTTAGGATTAGAATATGTTTTTTCATGATCTTTCCCAGAACTAGCTTTTAATTATCAACATCATGATTATCTTGTATTGACATTATTAGTTTCATGGTGTTTTGTTTTATGATTTTATTGAATAACACTGTAGTTGCAACTTCATTCATTTCGCATTCCATCACTTTGGTTTTTAATTTAATTTAGACAGAAGAAGAGAATTGTCTCTCTGGTTAAAGACTGTTTCCTTATTATATAACCTTTTCCTTGCTCAAGTAAATTAGGCAATCATAGTTTCACTACAGAGCTTCTATCTTTGCCTGAAAAGAAACTAAAATAATCATAATTTTATTGTACATGTTTACAAGAAATTATGAACTTGTATAGTCAAACTATCTCCCTGTTATTTAACATTTTCTTTTGTAAACCAGGGCTTTCAAGATTAACCACTGATGGAAAGCTGCACGACGTATTTGCTCAATTCGGTCAGCTTGTTGAAGGTATAGCAGACTCTGTAAAACTATCCATATCATTATATTCATCTATATATATATATAGACAATACATCTTCTATGGACATCCCATTGTTAAGAAATCTATGAACATCCAATTATCCGATGTTGAATCACGATGCTGACATTGATAAACCGTAATACTGTTTTAAATGGAAATTACTAAACGGAAATTACTGTCTTTTATGGACGTCTGTTGATAAGAAATCTATGGATGTCCAATTATTACTATTCATTAATGCCAACGATCACGGTCGATAATGGACGTCTATAGACTTTTTTTAATCTATAGACGTCCATAGAGGAATGGTCTTTTTATATATATATATATATATATACACTGAAACTACTGCACTTGTGCTAATTTGCAGCTAAAGTTATAACTGATAGAGTCTCTGGGAGGTCGAAAAGGGTTTGGCTTTGTTACATATGCAACCATTGAAGAAGCCGAGAAAGCTCGAGAAGGTATGAATGCCAAATTCTTGGATGGATGGGTTATATTTGTCGATCCGGCGAAGCCTAGAGAGCGAAAACCACCAGCTCAACCAGAGCCAGTCTCTTCTGAAACTGGTTTCAAAGTTAATAAGACGATTGGATGGTGTGGATAATTGCTATCAATGATTCACTATTTTACTATGAAATGAAATGAGATTGTGTGCTATGATTGACATGTTTAATTTCATCCATTGAAATTGAAATGCTGAATATTAACAAGCTTTTGTTATACATTTTTCTATTTAAGTCTGTTATTCTGGTTAATTGAGGAAATTGTTGTTGATTTTTAACCTATAAATTACAAAAGGTTTTACATGTAAACTGTTGGCTCTGTTTTTAATTCTTTGAAATTTATTGAAAATAAAATATGATTATTTTTATTTAAAAACAAGATTGACTAGGCAACAAATCAAAATGAGTTTTTAGTTCATTGGCCATATCACGGAAGTTAGAAACAAATATCTTCTTAAACCTAATTAAAAATAATGTTAACAACTCATATCATCCCAGATTCTTTATTTTATCTACTACTGATTCTCAATTCTATTCATTGACAGAAATGAATAGATTTAGCGTAACTAGTAACTTGTAATTTAGATAACTTTTTATTAAAAATAATAATTTATATTTTTGTTTTATAATTTATCCTTCATAATTTTATTTTTATTCTTCCATAATAACTCCTGAAAATCAAATATCCCATAAATAAATAAATAAATAAATAAAAAAGATCAACACGCTCGTTGTGGGCCTTACATACCACCAACCAAGCCGAAAGGTCTCTTATTTATTATTTATTTTCCTTTTTATTCTATTTATTATTTATTATCTTTTTTATTCCATTCCTTCTTCTCATCTCCCCCGAGCCTTCCATCTCGGGTCCCTTCTCTCTCTCTCTCTCTCTCTCTCTCTCAATCCCTCCTATATTCTCTCTATCGACGCCGCCATCTCTACGGTTTTCGTTCGATTGGATCTGCGAAAATGGTGCGCTTTCATACTGATCTTCTTGTATCTCTCTCTTTGATGCCAGGGCTTGTGATTTTTCCCTTATTTTTAGCATCTGATTCCCGATCTATCTCTAATTTTGTTGAACCATTGGAAATTTTATTTGCTCAATGATCTGATCGTGTCTTTGTGATTTTGTTTCACTAATTCTCATTCAGATCTTGATCTATAGTTTTGTGTACAGAGTTCTTTGTCTCAGATCTTTGTGGTTGTGTTGTTTGTTGATTTCACAGGCCAACGCGGCGTCTGGAATGGCTGTGAACGATGATTGCAAGCTGAAATTTTTAGAACTGAAAGCCAAGAGAACATACCGTTTCATAGTCTTCAAGATTGATGAGAAGCTGAAGCAAGTCATCGTAGACAAGCTCGGAGAACCAACCTTGGGCTACGAAGACTTCACCGCCAGCCTTCCTGAAAACGAGTGCCGATATGCAATTTATGATTTTGATTTTGTTACTGCAGAGAATTGCCAGAAAAGCAAGATCTTTTTCATTGCATGGTAATTTTCCTCTCATTTGTTTGCAATGTATCAATGTCTAGTGTCTTATTCTAATTGTTTTTGAAGGTCTCCTGATGTTGCAAGAGTGAGAAGCAAGATGCTTTATGCTAGTTCAAAGGATAGGTTCAAGAGAGAATTGGATGGTATTCAAGTGGAGCTGCAAGCCACTGATCCAACTGAGATGGGTATTGATGTGATCCGAGGCCGTGCCAACTAGTTCTTGTTTTCATCGTCTGCTTTCATGGAGGTTTGATCTTTCTGCAAGATTGTTAGCTTAAAGTGCAATGTTTATAGTCTCTTTGGTTGGTTCCAAGATACTATAATATGACTTATCCTTTCAGGTTTAAAAAGAAAAAAAAAAAAGGAGAAAAATTGAGTTCTGCTCTAAATTTGGATACTTGATGTTGCTTTTGTTATTCTTTGGTTATCTATGCAACATGTCTACAAGGTGGTAGTTTGTAAGAAAGTGCTGTTTGTTGCTTGTGGTTTGTTTCTGAACTTGTGTGTTGTGTGTGTTCTTGGCTATTTTGTTTTTGAAATCATATTCAAGCAATCTATTCAACCAAAATGGTTCTTTTCATTTCATCAGAGGCTGTGTGAACCAGTCCTTGTTCTTGTTTTCTATAATTGAGGTTTGATCCTTGATTATTGTTAGCTTTAACTGTAATGCTTGTACGTAGTTTCTGGGATGGTTTGAAGATACCATATATGATAAAACACATTGGTTCTACTCTAAATTGTCTTTATTCTGGACGGATGGTGTTGTTCTATTGGTTTGTCTTTCTAAAACTATGTGAGTTGAGTGTTTGGCCATTTTGTCTTACATTTCTAAGAAACTACAAATCATTATGCTTTCCGGAGTTTGTTCTATGATTTTCAACTTAATTTGTTCTTGTAGCTTGTGAGGACTGATAAGTGAGAAATTGTTTCTACCCTTGAAGACATGAATGTTTGGATTTGGAAACTGCTTTTCTTGTGCTTCTTGTGTGTTACTTGATGATTTTCATTAGACTTTTTAGAGTTATGAAATTAAGATTCATTTTGAGGTCATATAATAGGAACATGATCAATCTCTTAATTAAGCTTTATAAGAATATTTTGGGGTTTATGGAGAAGTTTAGGAAAATATTTCCTTCACTTTCACATAAAGCTTTTGTTTCTTGGAGTGAGAAACATCTTTTCCAGATAATATATGGCTATGTTTCAGTTTAAAAATGAATATATAAATCTTCTTAATCTCGGATAATTCACAACTACATGAAAAGTTCAACGCCAGCATAATCAGAGAAGACCCTTCTCTTAAAACTGAAGAAAAATCAAATCAAAATTCCTCAAAACTAAACATACACATCATACCATCATCATCAACTAATTAATTAAATCTGATCATTATATTTCATGAAAATTTCAATAAATTATAGTATGACAAAACTAAATAGAAATACACTTATCTACATTTCCTTATGAAGGAGGACACCAATAATTGGTCGTCTAGTCTTCCTTCTCTCATTCTACCAGATCAACAGAAACATATTTGCCAGCCCTCCACAATTACTGACCACATTCTCAAGTGAGTTATGGGTTTATGCTAATATACAACCTGGTAATTCCCATGTCTGTCAAAATCCTTCATCAGAATTATGTTCATGGCATCAGAAAAGCACAGTTTGATCATCTTAAAAAGTTAGTCTGGTTCTCTGCTTGCACCCTTTAAACATGTTCCATGAATAAGAGCAGTGTACGTTGCCCAATTTGGTTTGACATGGCTTCTGATCATCTCATCATGCAATGCGAATGCCTGGGCAATCTGTCCATTAACACTACAACCATGTATCAACAAGTTGTATGCAAGAGTATCAGGCTTCAGTCCATGCTTAACCATCTCATCCCAGAGCTCCAAAGCTCTTTTTCAGGTCACCAGCTTTACAGTACTCATGAATAACAGTAGAATAACTAATGCAATCAGGAAGCACACCATTGCCAGCCATGTCTGCAATGAGCTTTACTGCATCTTGCCTTTTGTCCTAATCTGCAGAAACCTTTTAATCAATATGTTATATGTCACAGTATTAACTAAACATTGCCTGATCAACACCTTGTGAAAATTCAGAGCTTTGGTCGTATCACCTTCACTTGAGAAAATTGTCGAGAAAGCAACCGTATGTTATTATGTTCGGCAGAAAGCCATTGACTAGCATCTCCTTACAGAACACCTTAGCTGCATTGACAAATCCCCGCTTTGCATAAGCTGTTTATTAGAACAGTGTACGTCACTGCATTTGGATAACATCCTTCTTGAGCCATTTTATCCCACAAATGAAATGACATGGCGAAATTTCCGAATTTGGAGTATGCATCAATTATGCTTGTGTACAATACATTGTCCGGTTTAATTCCCTTCCTGATCATCTCCTTTAGCATGGAATTCGATCTTACTATTTCCTTCTGTTTTAGATCTGCATGTATAAGAATGCCATAACAAACAAGATCCATCTCTAGTCCTCTTCCCACCATCTCTTGACAAACACTATGCGCATCACTTACTCTTCCTTCCCTACAGAATCCATGAAGAAGAGCACTAACAGACATGTTATTCAGCACCCTATTCTCACTATGTAAATCATCGACAAACTCCTTAGCTTCCAAAACTCTACCAGTCAAACAATTGCCGCTAATCAATGGCCTGTAAGTATAGTTATCAGGAACAAGACCATTCTCAACCATTGCATCATATAACTCAAAAGCTCGGACAGTATTTCCTATCAGGCAGTATCCTTCTATCATAACATTGTAAGTCACTTCATTTGGCATCACATTCAATTCAACCATCTCATCAAACAACTCAGTCGCCTTTTTCATCATATTAGCGCGACAAAAACCATTAATGATCGCTGTAAAACTACGAGTATTCCAGTGTACACCGTTTTTGGGCATCTCATTGTGAAGCTTCAGTGCATTATCTAAATCTCCTTGCTTACAATACCCGGTTATCAATGAAGTATAAGTGGCCGCATTCGGCATCAATCCTCTATCTTTCATTTCACAAAACAAATGCTCAGCTTTGGTCAATCTTCCAAGTCTACAATGCCCATTTATCAGAGAATTATATGAATAAATAGTGCCTTTGATGCCCTCCTGTTCCATTCTACCAAACAGAACAAGAGCATCATCAATTTTCCCGTTCTTGCACAATGAATCAATCAATATCGAATAACTTACGTCATTAGGAACCAAACCTTTCTCCTCCATCTTCGCAAACAGTGATTCCGCCTCTTCGAATTTGCCATTCTTACACAAAGAATTCATAAGTGCATTATACGCAAACAAATTCGGTATCAATCCAAACTTCCCGAGTTTATCAACCAAATCAAAAGCCTCCACCACCCTCCCTTTCCTCCTCAATCCTTCGATCACAGCCGAGGAAGCAGCCTCGCTCGGCACGAGCCCGTAATTCAACATCTCTCGCACCATTTCCACTGCAACACCAAACTCCTCCACCTTGCAAAGTCCTAACACCAATGTACAATAACTCACTACATCTGCCTTCAAATTCTTACTTTGCAATGAGTTCTTCACTTCAAGTGCTTCAAAAACTTTTGTGCACTTGCAGAGACCATGGAGCAACACATTATATGGCACAATGCTTGAATTCAATCCATTCACCTCCATGTGGCAAATTGTTTCTCTAGCCTTTACAAGATCCTTCAATTCACAAAAGCTCCGCACGGCAGCAGTGTAGACGAAAACATCAGGCTGAATTCCCAACCTAAGCATTTCATCGAACACCTGTGAGACAAGATCAAAACGCCGGATTTTCAGCAAACCATTCATCAAATCACTGACCGTTCTCGTCTCCGGGACCAATCTCGATCCAAGCATCAGCTTGAGAACCCCGAAAGCGTCCATGGCCATGCTGTTCTGGAGATAGGCTTGGATTAGGAAGTCGAAAGGAGAGGTGGAGGAGAAGCGGCAAAGGTTGCGGGATTTTGAAAGAGCGTCGAAGGCGATGGCGGGGGAGGTCCGGCGAGAGACAAGGGAGTGGAGAAGCGATGAGGCTGGCCAGTGGAGGTTGGCGCGGAGAAGGGAGAGAGTGAGGATGGAGAAGGAGAGTGGGGAATGAGGGAAGCGGAGATGGAGCCCGAGAAAGTTGAAGAAGCGGAGGAGGAGGCGGGGATCGGAGTCAACGGTGCGGAGGAGGAGGAGCTCGATGTGGCGAGGTCTGAGGCGGCCGGAGATGAAGGGGTTGGTGAGGGATGCGCGCCAGCTCTGCTTAGAATGGAGGATCGAGTGGAGGATCTCCACAAAGCCCTCATCGCGCTCGCCGGAGAAAGAGGCGGAGGAGCCGGCGACGGTTCGCCGGGCGACAAGGGTTGGTTTCATCCGAAATGGAAATGGATGGAAACGGCGTTAGTTTCCATGACGGATATCAAAACGTTTTCGCTCGTAGTTTTCTTTGGATTTTTTTTTTTTTCAGTTTCCCTTGGCTCCCACCGCTGTAAATTAATATTTTCTCCTTAATAAAATTATTGATTGATTAAAAAAAAAATTGTTCGTAATATTTTTACCAAGATATAATAAAGGTAACACTTAATTTATAATTTGAAAAGTTTAAATAAAAACCATGGTTTCATATAGTAGTGAAAATATTATAAAAATATTAAATGAATAGACTCAAGGTTAAATTTCTGGATCGACAATATTATTGCGGTACTATACATGCACTAAAAAGTACTCTCTAGAGTTTCATGGCATGAAAGGTTTATTTAATTATTTAAATAATTATAATGTATTATTGTATTTATTTAATCTTTGACACCTTTTAATTCTTTTTTTTTTTAAAAAAAAATTGAATTGTAAAAAAAATAATTGATGAAATTTTTCTACTTGTTATTTTTTTTATTTCAAAGTAATTTAGATATTTTATACTTTATGTCGAACCCGACCCAAAAAAAAAAGTTTGAATTGGCAGAGAAATTTCAAAGATTCCAGAGTGACAAACTAAGAAAATAAACCTCCCCGCCAATTCCACCTCATCAATCCGAGCTAATTATAACACCCAATTAGCAAAAGACACCTGTCACCTCTAGTCATCATCCAAACCGTCTGATTTCTCAAAACATTAGCCATGTCATCAATCCTAGAAATTTTCAAGATCCAATCAGAATCGATTTCTAACTACTATAAATAAGGGACCAAAACCCTCATTCAATCCCACAACTTGAAAGCGCTTCATTCTCAATTCATTCACGATAACAATGGCGCCGAAACCCGCAGAGAAGAAGCCCGCCGAGAAGAAGCCTTCAGAGGAGAAGGAGAAGAAGACCGTGGCCGAGAAAGCTCCTGCCGAGAAGAAACCCAAGGCCGAGAAGCGCCTCCCGTCGAAGGACGCCTCCTCTGGTGACAAGAAGAAGAAGAAGGCCAAGAAGGGGATTGAAACCTACAAGATCTACATCTTCAAGGTCCTCAAGCAAGTCCATCCTGACATTGGGATCTCTAGCAAAGCCATGGGGATCATGAACTCCTTCATCAATGATATCTTTGAGAAGCTCGCTCAGGAGGCTGCTCGTCTTGCTCGCTATAACAAGAAGCCTACCATTACGTCTCGGGAGATCCAGACTTCGGTGCGTCTTGTTCTTCCTGGTGAGCTTGCGAAGCATGCGGTTTCTGAAGGGACTAAGGCGGTGACGAAGTTTACTAGCTCTTGAATTATCCGATTTCTCTAGTGTTTTGTTTCGTTGGTGTTGCCCTTTTTATCTTGTGTAATATAACTAAGCTTTGGGTTGAAAGATGATGTCTTTTTGCTTAAAAGTGTCTCCTTTTCGTTATTGTTTTATTTACGTGAGTTGGTGAATGGTTGGTTATTGTTGGTTTTGGGTTACCATTCTTATCTGGTTTGTGGGTAGTTTATAAAATGGTATCACATGGATTAATGTGAGGATAGAACTATGCTTTGATTCGCGTGTTGATTTATGGTTTGAATCTTTGTTGATTACTTGATTACTCATGTAGTTTATGTTACCTTGTTGCATCAAATTCAAACTAGAGCAAATTTGGCGCAGATAGAAGGAGATGTATTAAAGGTACCTCTTTTTATAAAGTTTGAATATGTTGTTTTGGAGATTGAGAGATATATGTGACTTTTTTGAACTTTTTGTCATATTTAAATTTGATTGATGTATTCTGGCTGGTTTGTCACTTGATGATGATTTACTAGTAATTGTCGAAATTAGACAGAATTCATGCTCTGGTTGCTATTTGATTTGTTATGAAACAAGATGCTAAAATCTCTAATGAAGTTTTTCTCTAAAGCCTGCTTCCTCTGCATTTGCTGTTTTGTTTGTTGGCACATTGCATCACTTTGTTCAGTAAAATACTAAACTAAGGTTTCGGTTGTGCTGCTTGATTTTGATTGAGTTTATATATATAGTAATCTTCATCATACCTCTGGTTCTTTAGGTTGCATATTTCCATTGCACGGCATGTCTTCTAAGAGATATTGTTCTATATATGCATGTGAAATAGAAATGAATTTAGATGAAAGATAAAAAAAAAAAACCAACAAGGCCACAACCTTTTCTTCCCTTTTCAAATGGTTAACTTGTCCCTTGGTACTAATAATGCTAATGTAAAGCTGATCCCTTTTGACCACTACTAGTGGTATTTTCATTGCTCTAACTTGAGTCTATGATGTATTTTTATGGTCATATTAGTTGAATTTGTGGGAATGGTTACAGGTTACCTTCCTATGGCTATGTGCTTCTTTTCTTCAACTTAATAAATGTACTTGAATGTCTGGATCAAACACATGTGCTGAGTTTTCATTTCATGCTAACAATCTTTAATTGCAAGTGATTGTCAAAAGTTACAAACAGTGTTATGCCATAATCAATCAGATGCAACTTTGGGAGAAATATTTTTGCAACATAAACTCGCTGAAATATGGTAGCCAACATAGAGCGGAAAACTGAAATGCGTAATACAATTCATATCAGCAAGCAATGCTTATGTTCTATAGAAACTTCACAGCCTAATATTAATTAGATTTTCACCGAGTTAATTGAACCAGCTTCTCGCTGAAGTCCCACAGTTTTTTCGCTAAAATTTTGTCTCGAGCAACACGACTCGGTGCCATCAAATTGCAATCAAGCAAGTATTTTCCTGTCACACCCTTGAGGCTTGGATGCAGTGCAACATAGCATGTAGTGGATGCTCCCTGCAAACATATGGTATTCATTTTCAATTAGATGAGCATCACTGTCAATCTCTTTGCATTTTAGTTCGATCTTTCAGTAATATGCTATTAACTATTTCATTGCTATCTATAAAAGTATACAGTGAGATCAATCCCTGTTGCCGTACCTGAGGCACATTCTTCCAAAAGAGGTAAGTGAACACCATCAGAATCCCTGCAAGGAAAATCCAGTTTGAAACTCATGTAAACTCCACAATGAATATTTTGAAGTTGAAGAACATAGTGAAGAGCATGTACTCATAAGATTCATAGAATGTCTCATCAGGTTGGTCATAATCAGCCCTGGATGGACAGAATTCACAGTGATATTTGCACCATCTTCCTGCATGGCATTATGTTAGATTCTGTAAATTTTGATCTATAATACTAGGACAAATAGATCTGCAAGGTTAAAAGTTTGGTCAAAAAAGTTAAATATCTAGTTTTTTTATTTTTTGTGTGACTTAATTAGTTATTTTATTTTGTATTGTTACCATTTTAATATAGATTTACAAAGATAAGTACCTGTAGACGTCTTGACAGCTCACTTGCATGCAATATGTTTGCCAATTTAGATTGTCCATATGCCTTCTTATCAGAATATCTGTTGAAATCATGCATGATATCAAGAACCAAGACGTTAAGTTCATGTTGAATAACTGAAAAGTAAATTGATTTATTATTAACGTACCCATCTTGTTCATTGAGTTTATCAAATCGTATTCCTTCTTCATAAGTATGAAGGTGTGCAATAGATGATAGATTTACAATTCGTCCCTCGATCCCTGTGGCTTTTGCTGTGCTTTTCATTTTGTCCAGGAGAAGGTTCGTCAGCAAAAAATGTCCTGATAATAAGAATAGAGCAGAGCATATCTATAAATCTTTAGAAAACAAGTTGTTCATTCAAAACTCAAATTTCTTATGTTGCTTCTCAGGATCTTGATAATAAGATGGGCTCACCGAGATGATTTGTGGCGAAATGCATCTCAATTCCATCCTCTGAAAGTTGATAAGGGCAGAACATAACACCGGCATTGTTTCTGAAGAACAAATGAATCAGAAGACAGTCACAAGAAAGACTTAGAAAATAACATCAAGCAACAGCAGGATTTACATCAAGATGTTGAGGGGAAGATTCATCGCAATGAAACTGTTGGCGAATGCACGGACAGACTTCAATGAGCAAAGATCAAGTTTCAATAGATCGATGCGAGCCGTGGGATTACTTTCAAGAATTAAGTTCTTGGCTTCATTAGCAGCATCCATGTTCCTTGCGGCTATAATAACATGAGCTCCACGCAATGCCAAAACTCTCGCTGTCTCTGCACCAATTCCACTTGCTCCTCCTGCATCAAGATGACAAATCACCACCTTTGATTTTCTATTACAATTACAAATCTTTTCTTCTTCTTTGATAAACCAGTTAAAACTTCTAGTATTGATTCTTGCAGTCGTAGGGGACCATTAAACCAGTGAAATTCAAGACACTCATTATTATCATCATTCAGGTAAAAAAAAAACTACTGGTTTACAGTTTACTGATAAGAAATTATTTCCAGAAAAAGAAAAGGACACCGTGACACTGGTGCAGTAAAAGATTCATAAAATGTGAATAAAAAACAGTAGCAAATGAATCATAAGAGAAAGGCGATAGCAAGAACAGAGCAATCACTGAACTTCATCATCGTTTTCACAAAGAAAGAAAATTTAGCTGGGATTGAATCTAGAAAACATGTAGAAAGTGAAAGAAGAGCAAATGAGTAAACCAAAGAAAAAAAAAACATGAAAATGAATCAGAAAACATGATACCAGAGCTCAACAGGAACCCAAAAAAAAACAAAGTAAAAAGAGTAGTGTACCCGTGATGATAGCAGTGAGGTTGGAGGCATCAATGCCCTCACAAAAGATTCGTAAAATGTGAATAGAAAACAATAACAAATAAATCCTAAGAGAAAGGTGATAGCAAGAACAGAGCAATCACTGAACTTCATCATTGTTCTCACATAGAAAGAAAATTTAGCAGGAATTGAATCTATAAAACATGTAGAAAGTGAAAGAAGAGCAAATGAGTAAACAAAAGAAAAATAAAAAACACGAAAATGAATCAGAAAACATGAAACCAAAGCTTAACATGAACCAAAAAAAAAACCAAAAAAAGAAAAGTAAGAAGAGTAGTGTACCAGTGATGATGGCTGTGAGGTTGGAGGCATCAATGCCCTCAGTTACCTGCTCGGCAGTAGAAGCTGATCCAAACCCACTCGGCCCCGGCAAACCAGTGATCAAAGAGAAAATTCCCACCATCTCACTCTCTGTGTCTCTCTTTCACAAAGTGCCTGGTAGTCAGTATTCACCAAGGCATGTAGTAGTCCTTATAAAGAAAAGAAAGTGAGAGAGTGGGTATTGTACTGTTGTATTAAGCGTTGAAAGGTTGATAGTTTCTTGGTTTGTGAGGGCAAAAGTAAAGGTTATGGAGTCAGTTGCAATGAGGTGGTAAAATGTATATGTTATGTATAGTATTAAATTTTTTTAAAAAAATAATCAATTAAATATTTCAAACATACATTTTTTTTAGTGTGTGACAATGTGGACGGTCACCCTACACATTTTTTATTATTCTACCTAAACTATGCATTGGAAAGTAATTAAACTCGCAACCTCCCATATAAGATTTAAATGTCTTACTAATTAACTATGATTTGCACAATTTTTCATATATATATATATATATACAAAAATGCACACACTTACAATTTAATAAACAATGACTCCACAGAAAGGAGAATTAGTATTTTATTCTCATGTCAAGCTACAAGTTAACTGTTCAAATCCCTCCCAACTCAATCCAAAAATTGAGAAAGAATGGTTATGGCACTTAATTATTTAAATATATATATATATATAAATAAAAAAAACAAAAAGCAAATTATTTGTTTCTGGCCGGAAAGCAGAGTTCAAGCAGTTCATACATGACTAGTAAGCAAAAGAGCATGTTTCTGTCAAATAAACAAAACTAGATTTGTACTTAGTTGTAACAAATGCCAATTGTCTTTTCATTACGCTTTAAATATAATTTATTTATTTATTTATTTATTTTACGAAAAATAGCATGTACTTGTCCAACCACCCACTCCCCTGTATGGCTGTATCATCCTCAATTATCAGTATCACTCTCTTTAATGCTGGTCAATAAAATAGCTCCAATGCCTTCAAACTATGATTAAAGAGTTTCATCCAATGCCGCCTAGTTGGCACTACTTGAAAATGATGCTAAAGTTATGCATTCAATTTGTTGGAAAACAAGATAGAATAAAATAAATACATTTTTTATTTAAAAATTATGTTGCTGAAAAAACAGATGGATCAACAGATTGGACATGTTAAAGCAGTCAATTGCTTAATAAATTTAGTCATAATGCAACAGCCATTCAATTAAATCAGAATAATTAAAACAATACAATTCTACAAGATATAACTTCATTGATCTAATTTTCCTTGCAGTCTTTATTATGGTCAGATGGTGAGATAATAACAGATATTCATAAAATGATTTAAAAAAATCTAAATAATTTGATAAAAACGACATGCGCCAAATTGTAAACATATATTAATATAAAGGTCATTGTGTATATTCCATTGTGATTAAAAAACCAAATAAAAATAGAATTTAGTCAAAACTATCCTTTGTAAAAAATACTTAATTTTGATTATTTTAAATAAGCCTACAAACAGGAAAAGTGAATCTTTATAAACATATATATTGTAAAAATATATGAATATAAAGGTCAGTCTTAAATTGTGATAAAGAGCCAAACAAAAATAGAGTTTCAAAAGTAAAAATTATCCTTCTTCCCAAAAACTTTATTTTGATTATTTTAAATAAGCCTACAAACAAGAAAAGTGAATCCTTATATATATAACAAAAGTGATGTGCGCATGTTAGTCAAAGGCGTGCATGTAACCAAATATTAAACATTCAACCGCGTGTTCTCACCGGACAACACAAAATTTGTGTTACAAACCTACATGTCACAACCTGAGACTCATTATCACCATCGGATGGATGCAGCAGGTGTCGAACTTATGTAATAAAATTTTCATACTAACACTCTTTGTACTGGAGCTAATGTTGCTGGATTAAAAACTGATTGGCTATAAACATAATTTTATAATTAAAAAATAAACTATATATTTTTTAATACTAACTGCACTTGCCGGACTTCACCCAAACCATTCACTTCCAATCAATGTACTAAGTTTCCAAAAATATCTTGCCAATTCTTTTTTGATAAATTTGGATAAGCTACACACCAAACCCTCAGCCTTAAATTAAAATGCCAATTCTCTTGCTTGCCGAGCATGTATCTGTCTAATTTAAATCCACAAATAGGCATATTCTATTTGCAGTTTAAAAAACATTGAATTATTGTTTGGATGATTAAGTATAGAGTGACAACAAGAAGTGAAGGCGTTTTGTCCTATTGTCCCTGTCAAAGATGCATCACCAATTGAATCTGCATTCACTGATGTGGGGAAACTTCCACTGACCAGATCTCATAATGTATTGAGATTTGTGCACAATAAGATCTTATCGAACCCACTAATCCTAATTCATTTCATAAGCTGACAAATCTAATTTAAAGATAAATTAAGAATGCAAATTTTGCAAGTATACATCAAACTTAAATATTGATTAAACTGATACAGGATAGGCCCAAAACCATGCACATGCTATTGAATCAGTCTCCTGTCAAAATGAACCCCACCAAGCACCTAAATTTCCTCCTAGTGTCTTTCATTCATGTTCCTAACTTTATTGCTAATATGTACTGTCAGAATTTACAGGATTGTCGATAAGGTGAAGAAGTTTGCATCTCTCTAACAAGCTACTTTGACAAACTTTAAGTCTTGTAAAAGCACTTCAAAGTGAAGTGCTTATTGTCATAAACACATCAGTGGACACCATAATATGTGTCCATATGGTGAAAATTAATATTGAAAATCTGCCGTAAACTTTTCTTGTGAAAGAAAAAAAGAATCAAATCAATAAAAATAAGCAGAACTTTAAGATTGCTATATTTAATTATGCAGATTGGATTGCAACCATCTTTTACTGTGAATAAGTAAAAGAACAAAAAAATTAAAAAAAAATAGAGCAAGAAGTCAAAGGTTCTGCAATTTCATATGGTGGTTGGAGTAAATGCAAAGGTTTGAGCAAGATAACAAAGCATACCTACCATTATAAAAGCAAAGTATTAAGTGCTTGCTTTGTTAGGTGTGGGGTTGATCCACATGAACTGATAGAAGGAAGAGAGACTTTATTAAACTTTCAGTCCTGTTCTACACAGCAATTGCAAAAATGGAAGCAACATCAACTATTAGCTTGAATTTGTCACACCTCATATTCTCATAATTGAAATTAGGAAGAAAAAGTGAAGCATACCAGGGTTAAACCAAACCTACTTCATCTGATACGCCATTAAGGATCAACCCCCTGCACATGAAATGAGAGTGTGATTACACAAATGTTCCAGTCTAACCAATGTAGCCTTTGTATGCGGAGTAATGATAAATCTAGTGTGAGGTCCTTATTTCGTAGAGGCATCCAAGTGGGGACAAACATAGCCATACAAAGATCCATTTGATGGATTTTATCCTGGGGATTCACATTCATTGTTGTCATAGTTTTATAGTAGTATTAATGGCAGCTGTGTCTATCAATGATTCACCTCTTTATTGGCAAAATAAAGAAGTTCTATGAGCCACAGTTAAAACATGAAACGAGATTTTACACAACCACAGTAAACAAAGCTCATAGTTGATAAATAAATTAATAGGTTGAGCAGATCTGACATTTGATTTCCTCTTAATCAGGTTTCTAGGTCATGCTAGATGTCATTCACATGCAACCACCTGGAATCTTTTATAAGTAATATTACTGTAAAGCACTAAAGAATTATCATTACTTAAGTCAACACAAAGTTATTGGCCAATAATAGATTTCAGCAAACCATAAACACCAAACAAGGCCGCTGAAACTGATGAGCAAGAGGAACAAAAGGAAAGGCACATAATTAATCTTAGCAAGAGTGAATAGAAACAATGATTGCAAATTTATATCAACTATGAGTTTGATGCATCAAATAAATTTAACTATACCTTAAAAATCAAGTTGAACTTTTGGATTTCCATGAAAGTAATTAAGAAACAGCCAATCCTCGCAAAATTTAGTAATGCCCCAATGCATGCAAAATTTCAACTATGGTATTTGTGGTCATGGTATCTTCAATAAGTTTCTCAGCTGCCTGTTGAGATAATTCAAAGGATTTGCCTACACTTTGCAGCAATTCAGTTATCTCTGCCTCCCCCATCATTACAAGAGCTATCAATATGGATCTAAGATAGTGCTAAGCACTTTCAATCAGAGACATGCAATGATTCACAAGTCCTATCTCCTCTCCAAGGCTGCAAAAGTCAGATATTTTGCAAGAAATAAGAAAGAAATCTAAAGCCATCCCAACAATGAAGAGTTTGTGGCACTTGCCTCCTAATAAAGTAATAAGTGGTTGAGGGTTCAAGGCATGTCAGTGTCAAAATGGCTTGTCAACGTTTTCTCAAAAAAGTGAAAAAAGGAAAGAAATCTAAAAGATGAAAAAGACCAAAAACTACACAAGCATCACATGTGAAAATTTTAAACATTTTTAAATTTGTGGAGACAGTGGAGGCAAAGGGGAAAAAAGCTTTTCTGGTTATGTATTGTGAAGGGCCGTGGTTCAACAAAATAAAAAGTAAAAAGTAGGGAAAAGAAACCTGAGTATACCTTCCAGCACGAATTTTTCCATCCTTTTCTGTGGTCTCATATCATGGGCTTTAAGCTCAAGTTATGCTTAATGACACCAAAAAATAAAGATAAATAAAAAATAAAAAATTATAGTGCTTTTTTACAAAAGGTATGCAACCAAAATAGTTTAGTATTACATCAAATAATAATATTACACAAAAATTGATGTACCAATCCACTTGGGATTTAGAGAGAACGGTGTGGATCAACTAGAATAATCAACAGGCACAGGAAGCAATGGACTAGCAAGCCCAAATGTAAGCCAGCAATATATCGTCTTACCTGTGTTGCTGCTAATGGTGGGCAATTTAACGCAAAATATCATGTGCAACTAACAACACAAATAGGTCTTGAGGGATATCTGCAAAAATTCATGAAGTACGGAGATAAGGTTCAAAAATTTCATTCACACTGGTTAGGATTGTCCATTGGCACCAAATAATCAGCAAAAGGAGGCAATGGAAATAGTAACTGCGCTGTGGATAATGGAATATGCTCCTTTGCAGATTTAAGAAAATACCTAACTATAACAAGTTTGTAATAAGATTCTCACAAGGTATAAAAAGCCCAGATGGCAAATTGTCCATCCTATTTCTTTAATGTACACTGTTTTACAGTTAATTGGAAAAACAAAAGTGTCAGTTTCTTACAAGTTTAAAGCAGAAATCAAAACTAAATTCAATAAAATTGAAGAGAATCAATTCTGCAATTACAAGACAGAACTCAACAGAAATAAATTAAATAGAGGATTGATAAAAAGGGTGCTGATTGATGGAGGTTACCTTCTGGTGTATGCACTCATCGACTGAAACTACTGCTGGCTTCAGAAAAACAAATCATATTCAGCGTCACCAATCCGCCTATCCTCGGAATGAAGCTTAGCAGCCAGGGTAAACCTACTCTGACAGACAGTTAAGTAGCAGGCCAAGTACTGAACTACTTTGTCAGTTAACTCTTTGTATTCAGCCACTAATGTGTTAGCACAATCCAAAGCGCATATTTTATAAGGGAGACCAAATCATCTCTCTCATGTGCATAATCAAACCTAAGGGTTTCTTCCCATTCTCGAGCCTTCATAACCCCGCCTCAGTCAACATCTGCACAATAATCCAGAGCAATTTAGCAGCCAACTGAAATTCTTCTCATAGGTTAGTTGCCAATTAAAGAACTTCATCTTTGCAATTCAAGGATCCCTGCTACAGTAAGAACACCTCTCCAGTATCTCTCATGCTATCATCAGGTTCTAAAGCCACCTCCTCAGCTTCAAGGTTCAAATAAGCTTCCATACTCCTCCATTCCATCATGAACACCGCACATTATAAGCAAAAACATGTATATCTAACTTTCTAACTCAAAAACTAAAATTCAATGCTTGCACTGAAATGACATATGCAAGGTGTGACCATTAAATTCATTTAGGTCAGAGGCTCCTGTGAACAGGCACATCAGCAATAAGAAAAATCTAAAATTTAGGGAAGTACCTTATAGAAATCCACGCACATGACCTAATATTTCCTGTAAAAAACTTCTGCTCACCATTCTTTTTTCAAATTGCTTGAGTTTCACCTGCTTCAGTTACAGTATTCTTGATGATCCCCTGAATCAATGTTCGAGTTACAAACACAAGATCAAGACATACCTTATACCTTACACAAATCAAAATTTCTACTTTACATTACTGAACATTTTCAGCTAGCATTTCAAGAACCATGACTTCTAAAACACACTGCAAAATTGTTTGATGTATGTCTACACCAATGGAGGAACACCGACACACAAAGCACAACCATGGGTTCTGCAAACTAAGTTGGTCTATGACAATGGCGTAACACTCAAAACACAATCACAACATTCATAAACAAATATCAATCTTTGCTTAATCTATAACAATGGAGGAAAACACAAAAAAGTTCAACTTTGATCATGATGCTACCATAATTCTTCCACTTTTTTAACAATTGAAGTCAATGGTGATCACCTGAATGGAGAAGAAGGATTTCATGATCGGATTGCATCTTGAACTCCGATGAGAGCATCTTCAGATCGAGAGCGAAGAATAGCGCCGAATTCGAGAATTGGCGGGTTAGCGTTGCTTTTCGCGAAGTTTAGTGAGATTTGGGGGATGATTAGTGATAAAGCCATAAAGGGTGTAAAATGTAAATTTATAAAATTTGAATTAATGATATTTTAATTGGAGTGAAAATTGTTTGAAATTATTTTTCAGTCCTGGATTTTCTTTTAATAAATTAAATAGTCCTTACTTATTTTTCCATACACCACACCCCCAATAAAATTTCACTATTGTTTTTATATCTATAAAAAAATAAAAATTATTCATAAAAACAATAAGAGAGAGTAAGAGATTTCATAAACCATTTTGCATTATATCTATCTCAAATACTTGATAAATGATTTAATGAAGTTGTAAATATTGAAATAATTTGTTACACTTATATTTGAATTGAAGTTAAGACAATTTTTTTTCCTATAAACATTGACAAGTTACAATACTCTAGCTTCTTTTTTTTTTTTTTTGAGAGAAATAAGTTATCTCTGGTTTATTGTAAATGTGATGATTTTTTGAAATTAAAATAGATAAATCATACTAGAATAATAAGGTTGTTACAAATTATAATGTCTAAAGAGAAAAATATAGAGATAGAGGTCCATATTCAGAATATTGTTACAATTACATGAGTTAGAAATGAATACAAACGAGAAACAATCAAGAATAGACCACAAATAAATTAGTTATTAAAAAAATTAAGAAAAAAAACAATAATATTTATATTATCAATATAACATTAAAATTAAGAAATATAATTTTATTTTTTCAGTTATTATATAATAAATATTTTATAATATCAATCTCATTAAAAAAAAGTCAATGTTTTTAATTTTTTTTTTTTAAGATGAGTGGTTAGACTTCTAAAAAAATAAAAACTTTGTATAAAACCATTATTTACACTTCAAGATGTGTATAAATTTTGGCAGAGTAAATGACGGTGGAGCCACATACACATAAGTGCTAAAATCACTAGAAGAATTTTAACAAAAACCAATCTACCAATAGACTAGATAGTGTTTTTTAATATCATTGGCCCAAACTACCGAGATGATTAAAAAACAATTTACTCGTTAAAAGATAGTTTAAAAAAAAAGATCGAACTCGGTAAACACTCAGCTCCAACCACTTACCACTTTAGTCGAAACTATTATGATGTATTTTGAAAATTATGTATACTATGTATTTTGGTATGTTTGTATAACTATGTATTGCACTGCGTTGCTGTTGTTGAATAATATATGTTTTCTATAATTGAAGTGCTTTTGTGTGTATTGATACTATTGTATATTATTTATCTACGGCTATTCGTCAGAAGACGTATGTAGTAAATAGCACACTTGGAATTTAGATACATTTAATATTTTGTTCATTCGTCAGAAGACGTATGTAGTAAATAGCACACTTGGAATTTAGATACATTTAATATTTTGTTCATTACATGAAACCGAGGTGAAAATTTAATCCTACTTCAATACAGCTCTTTATTGAGTTGTCCCATGTTATATACAATAATAATGCATTTTTTATAGTATTTGAATATTTGCCGGAGTGTTCACTATTTTCATCTCGGAATGAACTCTAGATAGGATAGTTGGTTGACATTTTGACGTATCTCCTCATATCTTCTATATACGTCGATCCAACCTCGTTAATAATAATTCTCTTTTTCATCGACGATAGCGTACCAAGATCGTAGTTCAGGTCTTAATTATTGCATCCGCTTTTATGCGTGGAGTAGCCCACGAAATACGATGTGAATTACGGGAGGTTCTACGATTCTATATATGGCCTCCTATCCTCGCACAACAAATAGTCCTATTACTCCTTGCATATTCATCATTGGTTTAACATCTTCAGTCATTGTTTCTGATTCTAGCATATTCAACACTATGATTGAGTCTATTAAATATAGGGATTTTAAAAGTATATAGCTTCTATCTCGGTCGTTGTCCCCTGTTCCGGCGGAGGGTAATGTTGTGTATGTTGACGCCATCATACCAACTTTTATGATGTTTGAGCCACATTTTGTTTCTTCGCCGACATATTTTGTTTTCCTCTTCAGATTTTGCACCTTTCGGTAGTTGCTTCATTTACTCTAGCTGTAATCAGGTGATTGGTAGAGGTTTGGCTGTTTATATTGGTACCTGCGACGATTGTAGTAGGTTGCATACTTATTGTAGTGGTGACTATACCGAGTCCTATATTGGTTCGTAGTGTTTGTATACGCCATTGTATACATACTTTTGTATCAGAGTTACACATTTTATATATGTCACATTTTTACTATCTTTGATTGTCTCTTGGAAGCTATCAATTGTTTTTCTTTTATATGTTAGGCGCCGTTATTGGTCATCAATCTGGGAGAACGAGAAACAGGGTGGGGATTTCGCTACTTGGACGGTGATGGGATGAGGACTTCAATACGCGTGGATCTAGGTGGGAGGCATCGAGCGGGACAGAAAGACGGCGAAGGGGACGAGAGGGACCCACGGCGCACCACTTCACCTCGGGTTCTCCACAGATGGAGATAACTTTTTTTTGAATAACGGCTGCTGATTGGTCCACTGGCGGTGGGCGGGGACGACCATCCGATGCTTAACAAGTGCATTCTCTTTGGAGGATCTTTGTCAAGTATAAATTTGAGTATAGTTTAGAGCGAAATTTCAACTATTGAGTAGGTTCTCGAGACATCGACGGAGCGATCCTTGGTCTATGTGGGATCGAAAATACTCGCCCTGGCTTCTAGGGATGGTAACGGGTAGGGTATACCAAAACCCTTACCCGTAACCTCTACCCTATACCCATACCATTTCCTTTTCCTGTACTCTCAAGGGCAAAAAAAATCATACCCTTACCCTTACCCTTACCCGCAAAGGTACGGGTATACCAGCGGGTACCCGCTAACCCATTATTCAAATTACTGAGTTAAATTTAAATTTAATTTTTCATAATAATAATAATAATAATAATAATCATCCATTACAATATAATGTTTAAACACATGTCCATAAATTCAAAATTACAAGTTGATATATTTTATTTATCTTAAATCATATAATCACATAAAAATTATATGTAACAAATAGATTTATATAAAATAATAAGTCGATTAATTTTCATTGGCATCTATTTAGGACTCAACGGTAACCCTACCTTTATTGCTTAAGTTTAACTATCTTGGTTTTTGTTTTAAATTTTTTTATATATCTACTATTTATATTTTATATAGTTTCAAATTTTATAAATGTCTAGCGAGATTTTGAATTGAAGTGCAATTATAAATTAAGTAATTCTCATAAATTTCTAAATTAATTGATTAATTTATATATCCAATTGATTTCTTAATAGCATCTTATATTTCAGGATGCTCTTATAATTTATAAAATAAATTATCATGACATTATTTTTTATATTTGGTTTATAATGTTTATTTTTTTAATTTAATTATAATTCTTAATATATATCCAAAATTCAATTTTGATAATATTATGCTCTATTAGATATAAATATAAAAATTAAATAAAATTCAAATAATATATTAAGAGAAAATTTAAAGTATTATTTTCAAATTAATCTCCATGAAAATAGATTTTTGGTAAATTACTAAATTGTGGGTAAATGTTTAGCTTAATAAAAAATTATATATATATATATAGAGTGTAAGGGTACGGGTAGGGGTTTTAGCCGTACCCGCTTCAACGAGTAAGGGTATGGGTAAGGTACGAGTAGGGTAGGGGCATACCCTTACCCGACTCATACCTGCTCAAAAAATAACGGGTAATACCCGTACCCGGTCAAAGAGGGTATTGGTGAAGAAACACCGAGTGACATATCGAATCACAAATGTGATTTATTTTTGTTTATTTTATTTTTTTGTGGGTTATTCCATTCCTAATAGAGGCAAGCCTCTATTATTAATTACCCGGACTAAAATCCCGAGAACCTCCGATTAAGGGCTCAAGTACAAGTAAAGACAAGAAAAATTGAGAATTATAAAAATTTATTATTTATTATATATATTTATTACATCATTCAAATTTGAACATATAACTTATATATATATATATATATATTATATCTATTCTGTTGCATGTGCCTTGTCACCACATAACATGCCTCGTTGCCGTTTTGAGATATATATATATATATATATATCTCATTGCCGCCTTGAATATGTATATTTTCTAAAAAAAATTGCCACTGTCTTGGGAGGAGCATTCTTATCGTTGCTTAGGGATGAATATAAATATACTTATCATATTCATCCCCCATGGGCATGGTGGGGTCCCTTTTCCTCTAAAATCACTTAGGGCCTGTTTGGATACCATTAAATTCCATAGGAATGGTGGTCATTCCTATGGAATTTAGTATTATGTAGGAAAATATAATAAAGGGTGTTTGAATACTATTTTGACAGTATAAAATTACTATGAAATCCTTGGATTCCATAGTAATTTGTTAAAGAGGTGACCGAAAATATTTTTTTTCCTCCGTATTTCGGGCAGAGCGTTGATTGGGAAAGCCTCCTCCTCCGTTCCAGCCTTCTCATCAGGAGCATAAGACAAGTGGAGTATAATCTGCATTGAGTGCCGATCTCGATGACCTCGACATGAACCTGAATCCTACCATCCTCCATCGCCGCCGCCCGGCCTACCTCCTCCGGCGTCACTCGGCCGAGCACGCACCCAGCCTTGTCCACTATTCCTCCTTTCGTCTCCATCATCATCTCCAGCAACAGCCTCACAATCCCCGCCTCCACTGCCCGGATCTTGTTCTCTTTCACCGAGCATAGCACGTAGAGCGCTGTCGCAACGTCTTTCTTTGGCCTGGCCCCACCGGATTCCAACATGGAGATGAGTGGCGGTATCGCCGGTCTTGAGGTCATTGGAATACAAGAGCCGAAGAAGCGCACAAGCAGTGTTCTCTCGCGCTTTAGAGGACGCTAATCGGAGAGCTCTGACCAAGGGCTTGATCGCAGGATATTTTGTTTGTTCAAAGCAAGGATGGTGTAGTTGTAAAGGTTGATTTGCAGAAAGATGTTAATCCATGAAGCATGAGGCAACATTTTATTGTTAAAGATTTTACCATTCAAAATAAAATTGAAGGTGTGGTAAGGGAAGTTGAGGGAACTAACGTAGATATATAGGTTTATTGCTTGAATGGTTTGCTTATGCTCTTGTTGAGGGAGAGAAATGCTTTTAATTTATCTCCTCTGATTTATTTACTCAAATCACCAATTGCTGAGTGATCCATAAAACATGTTATTATTTGACAAGATTCATTTGTTCCTATCACAGGTTTAAGTGTTTCAAATATTTCCTCTTGTTATTGATTTAAGGAATGGTTTTATGAGAATGCTTTCGCTTTTTAAAAAGCAGAGCGAGTTGTGATGTGCTCTAGTAGACTATTCATCTTTCATTCTCTCTTTTCAATATATACATCTCTTCATGGCAGATTAATAAAAGAAGATATCCGGAAAAATTTAAACACATTAATCTAGTCTAATTCTCACAATCAGATGTTTTGAGCTAAAAAAAGAATGCTTGCTAGTTTGTTTGTGTTCAGTTGATAGAAATGACAATTAAATTATAAGTCTAGTTTTAGCAATTATTTTTTTAAAAACTTTAACACCTAATTTCATTTTCAAACTTAAATTCCTATAGAAAAATGTCTGTGCACATCCAAACACCATTCTGTAGGAATTTTTTCTGTAGTAAATTCTACAGGAATCATTTTTGAATCCTATGAAATAAAATTCCAACATTAAAATTTACTATGCATCCAAATAGGGCCTTAATAAAATATTTGATAGTTTTGTCATGGAACACAAATGAAGTTAAATCATTCATGGTAATAATTTGCAATTTTGAATGAATTTCTTTTCCTGAAATTATCTAATTTAACCAACAATTGGTGTATTAATAGGGTTGGTAACGGGGCGGGGAATCCCCGATCCCTGTGGGGATCCGTCCTGATGGGGACGGGGATTCCCTGGTTCATTCACCCCGTGGGGGTAGGGACGAGGGCCAACCCGTCCCCATATGTTAAATGGGGTGGGGGCGGGTGTTATATATAAATAATATAACGCATGTCCTAATAAAATTCAATGTTCTAATGGAAACCAAATTCCAATTTAATTTAAATTCTAATATATCCTAATCATATATATATATTTAGAATTAAAATTTAAATATCCTAATCTTAAATCTGAATTGATCTTGTAATTAATGGGTTTGGTAAGTGTCATGTTTCTATCATGACAATTAGGTATGTCTTTATAGCTATAGTTAAGTTTGGTATGTATGTATCATCAAAATTGTTAGGGTCTTGGAGCCTATATAAGGCCCCTTAGTTTGTAAAGGGAGGGACACACATACACATCCTTGGGACTTACACACAAGACACCCACACATCCTTAAGGTCTCATCCCTTCCCTTGTATCCACCATCTAAGTCCAATGGAATAAATAAAGAGTCCCCTTTTGTGAATACATCTTTGGTCTCTTGTCTCTCTTGTTTTCTAGTTCTCATGTCTCTTCTCCTAACTCTTCTTGGCTTCAGCCTAACAGTTCCCAGACTTACTCCGGGGTTCATGCGGGTGAAGTAGCGGTTGGGGGCGGGAGAAAGCTAGGAGAAAGCATGAGAACTGAAAACAGAGGAGACAGAGACCAAGGATGATTCACAGAGGACTCTTGTATGTCCATTGAACGATGAGTGAGATCTGAGGAAGGGATGAGCTGAGAGTATTGGTGTGTGTGTAAGTCCCAGGATCTGAGTGTGTCCTCACTACAAGCAGGGGCTGTAGGCTAGACTATGTGTGACACGTGCGCAAACAACTAGCTTATAAGACAGCTAGTGTCATGCTGTAAGCTGTTGCTAAAACCCATTGATCTAGTATGTCTTCAGCGATAAAAGCTACATTTGTTTACTGCGGGTTCTAAACCTATTTGTCTTGGACTAGAATGCAAATTCCAAGGTAAATACAAAATGCAAATTACAAAATTGCCCTTCAGAACATATCTTGGGGCATAAATGCAAAATTACAAAATTCCTCTTGAGAACATATCTCGAGGCAAAAAAATAAAAATTACAAAATTGCCCTTGAGAACATATCTCGAGGCATAAATGCAAAATTTACAAGATTACCCCTGAGAACATATCTCGAGGCAAAGTGCAAATTACAAAATTGGACCTAAGAATTTATCTCGAGGCATAAAGGGAAATTACAAGATTACCCCTGAGAACACCTATCTCGAGGCAATCTCAAATCTTAGGATAGCCCGAACACACATCCCGAAGGCAATCCTAAATTTCATATAGTCTGAAAACATATCTCGATGCAACCTGAGAAAGTGTGAATCTCGAAGTACCCCAAACACGTATCTTGAGGCAAATTGAATTTTTAAATTAAATTTCAAAAATTTAATTTTTATTTCAAAAATTTAATTAAAAAAAAAATAATTAAATTTGAATTTTTTAAATTTGAATTTTACATTTGGTCTTATCTTATCCTGATTGAGTCTACGGAAGGTGTGATTTGATAGGGATTTGACTGGGGATTTGGGTGGAGAGGATAAGTTCAAGTTTTTTTTTCTTTTAAAGAGAGGAGGGACTAGCAAAGGTGGGGGAAGAAGGACTGAGAAAAAAAAAATATTAAAAAGGGAAAAATAAAAGGTTTGCTCTCTTGCTATAAATATATATATATAAAGGAAGAAGCCGCTTGTCGTCGTTGCCATTGTTCATCGCCGCGGCATGCTTGATGGCTGAGATAATGCCACCAAGCATGTCGCTGTCACCGTTGCCATTGTTCATCGCCTCAGCATTCTTGATGGTTGAGATAATGCCGCCAAGCATGCCGCTGTCGCCGCTCGTTGCCGTTGCCATTGTTCATCGCCACGGCATGTATGATGGCTGAAATAATGCCGCCAAGCATGTCGTTCGACGCCAGCATCTGTCTTTCGCTACTCAGTGGCTCATTTGCATGTGAGGATGACGCGTCATCACCATAATCTTTGCCAACCCGAAAAAGAAAGAAGACGTAGATGAAGTAAGATAAAAAAAAGAGAAGATTTGAAAAAAATAAAGAATGAAGAAGGAAAAAAAATCAGGAGAGAAGAATATTAGAATAGAAATTCTAGCTGTAAAGCATTGCTTGTATTAGTTGTATAGTGTTTGTTAGCCTTTGTTTTATTTGATAACCAATAGTTAGTCTCTGTTTGGCTGAGCTGTATAGAAATTGTTTCTATTGTATTTTGTCTATATATTGGACAGACATAGCTGAATGAAGAGAACGAGCTTCTTTCATAAATTGCTTCTCAATTCCTAGTTCTGAATATTCATTGCTTTCATTGCAATATGGTATCAAAGCTATAAACCTTCCGCTGAGGTTCAATCTTTCATATTCTCTTCCTTCATCTTCTCCATTGTTTGATCCTTCGAGCAATTGGCTTTCGTCGATTGACTGAAGTGTATTCATACTAGTAAAATATTAATTTCTGGTTCTTTCTATGGCTAAGCCATCAATTGAGGATGATACTTCCAAACTACTCTCCACTCAGAATCCTTCTAATGCATATTATATCCATCATTCTGACAATCCTGGAGCTATTCTGGTTACCCAAATCCTCACCGGAGAGAACTACGCCTCTTGGATCAGAGCAATGTTGAAAGGTCTCTCTGTGAAAAACAAGTTGTTCTTTATCAGTGGATCGATTGAAAAATCAACTACAGGTACTGATCTTCACAATTCATGGATTAGATGCAATGACATGGTTATATCCTGGATCCTTAATTTTGTATCCAAAGACATTGCAGCCAGCCTAATATATGCAGAAACAACCTTAGAGATCTGGCAGAATCTTAAGGAGTGGTTTCATATAATCTGTGCAACTGTGATGGAGTTAAGAATCTAGGAGACCATTACCAAAATGAATATACCATGACCTTTCTTATGGGATTGAATAACTCATACACACAGGCCCGAAGTCAAAATATTATTAGCTAATCATTTACCACCTATCAATCGTGTGTTCTCAATTATTCTTCAAGAAGAACAACAGAGGAAACTTGGAGGTCTGAATATTGAAAAAGGCAATGACGGGATGAATTCTATGGCATTTGCTATCAATGGCAATGTTGTTGATGCTTCAAGGGGGCAATATACCAAAAGCATTAATAGGCCCCAAAGAAGAGATTGGCATTTCTGCCTTTCTGCATCTATTGCAAAATTCAAGGCCACACTATTGAGAAATGTTACAAACTACATGGCTATCCACCGGGGTTTCGTCCAAGATCACTGAATTCAAATTCTGGTTCTTCTTCTCAAGCTACGGTGAATGTTGTTGCCAAATCAGGGGGAGTAGCTGAAAATTCTGGCAATCTTCCATCTAATCCATTTCTCCACAGTCTTAGTTCCACACAGTACCAACAACTTATGAATCTTCTATCTGATCACCTGATTGCTACTCATAAAACAGATATTGATCCATCTATTTCTACTATTGCTATGACAACCACAGGTACTTGTCCATATACATACTCTAATCGGCATTTTACTTCTTCTCGTTTTTGGATCATTGATTCTGGGGCGACTCATCATATATGCGTCATAGCTTCTACTTTTACTTCATTACATAAAATTGCATTAACCTATATAACTTTGCCCAATTATGTTCGAGTGGCGGTTACACTTGCTGGTGACATTCGTATACTTCACAATCTCATTTTGAAGGATGTTCTATTTGTGCCATCATTCACTTTCAACCTGATTTTTCATCGTCGGTGTAATGACCTCATGAGCTGATGTTGCGAGTTGAGTTTTTCTTCTAATCACTTTGTTATTCAGGATCACAGCAAGCAGATGTTGATTGGCAAGGGTAACAACTATGAAGGTCTATATGTTTTGGATGTCCTTGGTGTTACTACCAAACAATGTTATGCCCATAATGTGTCTACTCAATTATGGCATAATAGGCTTGGCCATGTTTCGTTCCCTCGAATGCAAAAATTAATGGAGCAATTATCTTGTGATGTATCTTCAAGTAAACAATCTCCGTGTACTGTTTGTCCTCTTGCCAAGCAACGTAGACTTTCTTTTGATTGTCATAATCATATGTCTGTTCATCCTTTTGATCTTGTACATGCAAACATTTGGGGACCTTTCCATGAACTATCTTATAATGGTTTCAGATTTTTCCTCACCTTGGTTGATGATTATTCTTGTTTTACATGGGTGTATATACTTAAGCACAAGTCAGATGTGTCCCACATTATACCTCAGTTTTCAGTATGATTGAGACTCAATTTAAGATTGTTATTAAGGTGTTTCGATCTGATAATGCACCTGAGTTGGCATTGACTGAATATTTTGCAAATAAAGGTATTTTACACCAATTTTCATGTGTTGAGAGACCTGAACAAAACGCTGTGGTTGAGCGAAAACATCAACATTTATTGAATGTTGCAAGAGCGCTTTTTTTCCAATCTCAGATTCCTTTGAAATTTTGGTCTGAGTGTGTTCTTACTGCTGCCTTTCTTATCAACAGAACACCTACACCTCTTTTACAACATAGCACACCTTTTGAGATTCTTTTCAAAAGGCCTGTTGATTATTCTACTTTTCGTGTCTTTGGGTGTTTGGCTTTTGCATCTACATTATCTGCTCACCAGACAAAGTTTGAACCTAGGGCTCGAACATGCATTTTCCTTGGCTACCCACCCTGTATCAAGGGTTATAAACTTTATGACATTAAAACTAAACAAGTCTTTGTTTCCCGAGATGTTATTTTTTATGAAGAAGCTTTTCCTTTCCATAGTGTCTGCAATTCAGAAACATTCATTGATCCTTTTCCTGACCTTGTTCTTCCATGCCCTGTCTCCAGCACTCATTCTTCAGATTCTAATGACAATATTTTGGAGCATGATGATTCAGTAATACATCCACCCACTTTTACTGAGGTTCATGATTCACTTTCCACTACTGATCAACCTACTCTTCGTCGTTCGTCTCGACATCATCAACCTCCATCTTACCTTAGAGATTTTCACTGTGATATCTCATCATCTTCTTCACAAGGTTCTACTTCAGTTACATATCCCATGCAAAATGTGTTGACTTATGATCATCTCTCTACTCCTTACAAGAAGTTTATTCTGTCTGTCTCTTCTCAATATGAACCTTAATATTATCATCAACCAGTTAATTACCCTGAATGGAGGGTAGCAATGCAAGAGGAACTCAATGCTATGGAATCCAACAACATTTGGACTATCACACCTCTTCCTAAAGGAAAGCACTCAATCGGGTGTAAGTGGATTTATAAATTAAAGTTTAATTCAGATGGAAGCATTGCAAGACATAAAGCTAGGCTAGTTGCTAAGGGTATACACAACAAGAGGGCTTGGATTTCTTTGATATATTTTCCCCTGTCGCCAAACTTGTTACTATCAAAGTTTTACTTTCTCTTGCTGCTCTTCATCAATGGCATTTGCTTCAAATGGATGTTAACAATGCTTTTCTAAATGGTGATCTTTTTGAAAAAGTATATATGGGTCTTCCTTTTGGCTACACAGTTCCTTCGACTATTCAAGGTCAGACGGAAAAACTTGTTTGCAAATTACACAAATTCATATATGGTTTTCGCCAAGCTTCACGCCAGTGGTACGCAAAATTTTCTGACTCCTTGATTCAATTTGGTTTCACTCAATCAATGGCAGATTATTCATTGTTTACAAAAGGGGCCGGTGACTCCTACGTTGCTCTACTAGTTTACGTAGATGGCATCATCATTACTGGACCTAATATGGAAGCTATTCGCAACCTTCAGAAATTTCTTCATTCGCGGTTCAAATTAAAGGATCTCGGTGATCTTCGTTATTTTCTTGGGCTGGAAATTGCTAGGTCTTCTGAAGGACTTTTTTTTTGTCTCAATGTCATTATACTTTACAACTCCTTGATGATGTTGGTTACCTTGCTTCCAAACCAACATTCACTCCGATTGATCCACGTCTCAAGCTTAGTGCATCGATGGTACATTGCTAGATGATCCTACTCTATATCGAAGACTTATTGGCGATTACTCTATCTTACTCTTTCTAGGCGGACATCACTTTTTGATGTCCATTGCCTCGATCGATTTCTTTTCTCAACCCTCGAACAGCTCATTTGCAAGCTGCCCATCATTTACTACGGTATTTGAAGGGAAAGCATGGTCAAGGTTTATTTTTTCCCTCTAAGGCATCTTCTTCTATTCTTCTACAAATTCAAGCCTTCTCTGATTCAGATTGGGGCACTTGTCCTGATACTAGAAGATCCATTACTGGGTTTTAATTTGCATTTTTCTTGGAGGTTCTTTGGTCTCATGGAAATCTAAAAAGCAAACCACTGTATCTCAATCATCTGCTGAGGCAGAGTATAGAGACTTTAGCGATTCTCTGCTAGTGAACTCACATGGCTTCAACAATTGCTTCGAGAATTTCCTATGGATGTTCATTCCAGTCCCAGCTGTGATATATTGCGATAATCAAGCGGCCATGCACATCGCTTCCAATCCTACATTTCATGAATGCATTAAACATATTGAGCTCGATTGTCACTTTGTTCGTGACAAGATCAAAGAAAAATCCCTCAAGCTTCTTCCTATTGCTTCTCATCAACAACTAGCGGATGCTTTTACCAAGGCTTTGTCATCCCCTATTCTTTCCAGACTCTTATCCAAGATGACTGTAAAAGATCTTTACAATCCATCTTGAGGGGGAGTATTAGAATAGAAATTCTAGCTGTAAAGCATTCCTTGTATTAGTTGTATAGTGTTTGTTAGCCTTTGTTTTATTTGATAACCAATAGTTAGTCTCTGTTTGGCTAAGCTGTATAAAAATTGTTTCTGTTGTATTTTGTCTATATATTGGACAGACATAGCTGAATGAAGAGAACGGGCTTCTTTCATAAATTGTTTCTTAATTCCTAGTTCTGAATATTCATTGCTTTCATTGCAATAAAGAATAAGGGCTTCCGAGACGGCGATGATCATGAGGGATAGAACCTCTTCCACCGCTCCGCTCTGATCTGATCTATTGGTTTTTGTTAATATCTCATCATGTGCTGCTCTATATACCCCCGCAGAAGGAAGAATGGAGGAGAAGCCTATAAATTTCAAGAATCTCGTCTCAAGAGAGTATCAAGGCCACAAGAAGAAGGTACAAAGCTCGCTTCCGGTTCCATTGATCCCCATGGCCATGGAAAAGTTAAAGATATCGAATTGAAAGTGTGCTGGAATCAACTGCAGCTGGGGACAAGACTGTTCGTCTTGGAAGGTGGTCTCAACAAGCTGAGCTTAGTGGAGTTAACATCAATATCACATACAACCCAGATGGGACACACTTGGCTGTTGGAAACAAGGAGGATGAACTAACTATACTGGATTGGGTTGCTACTGTATTGCTATGGATCCCACTAGAAGATATTTTGCTGTCGGCAGTGTTGATTCTCTGGTCAGCCTTTGGGATATAAAGGAGATGCTGTGTGTCCGGACATTCACAAAATTCGAATGGCCTATTAGAACAGTGAGCTTTAATTACACTAGAGAGTATCTTGCGTCAGCGAGTGAAGACACCTTAGTTGAAATTACCAATGTGCAGACCGGTCGAACAGCTCATCAGATTGCATGCAAATCTCCTATGAATAGCGTGGGCTGCAACCCGAAATATAACTTGCTCCCTTACGCAGGTGATGATAAGAACAAGTATCAGAATGACGAAGGAGTATTTTGAATATTCGGTTTTGAGAGCAGCTAATATGATACCAGGCATCACAAAACTCTGCAAAGGAAAGCTGCTATCTTTTGTCAAATGAACAGATTCATCAAAATGCTTGAATATGAATGTTTTTTTTCTGAGAGGATGATCGAGTTGTAATGCATCTTTAACATCGCAATAAAATTTTGTTACAAATGGACGAAAAAAAAAAAAATTCAAACTCCCTAAAGGTCTTGAAGAATTTGTCCCTGCTGATCACTTCAGTTGTGTGCCTGACAAATGATGACAAAGATAATAATCACACTAGCAACAATTTCAGTAATCAGGAGAGCAATCAAAATTGAACTCCCAGAAAGCTCGTTTGCATAAATGACACCATCAGTATAATCTACTATATATGTTGCCTTTTATGCATGCATAAGTGCATGAGATGAAGTTGACGTATGTATACACGTATGATAAATAAAAAATAAATGAGAAGCATGCATTCTTATTATTGATGCTGTTTGTTAGCATGGATCCATGCATGGTGACGTTTTAAGTGGTAGACAAGAAGTAGAGCATGTTTTCTTGTTTTGATAAAAGCTCCAGGATCTCAAATAATATATTAGAAAAGTTTTTTTAGAAAAGAAGTAGAGCATGTTTTCTTGTTTTCTCATGCCAAGGAATTTTGGAAGACGATACGAGGGTTTAATATTTACAAAAGTTTTTTTTAATTATTATTTGATTTAGACGATGGTTCTCATGTCAGGTCTTTTTGTCTTTTTGATTAGACAGGCTGAGATCGTTGAAGGAGTAGATGGTGAGGTCTTGAGTGAAAGTTTGGTAAATGAAGTTTGGAGTGGAGAAACAGGATGGGTAACAAAGGGAAAGGGAAGAGGAAGAGGATTTGATTAGATAAGGATGGATGTATTCAGGTTGGTTGCCGTTTTTCAAGACTAAGTTTTGGAAGAAGGTGTGGATGGGGAGAGGGATGGAAAGAAGGTGGATGGGTCTGGGAGGACTGTGGATTGGGTGTTTGGGAAAAGGAATGGCTGGTGTTGTGGTAGTGTCATTTTAGGAGAGAGATGGAACAGAGAAACCTTCAGTTTGCTTGCACAATCTGCATTGCAAGGATGTAGTTCATTTCCAAACTAATTCTTTGTGATATATTCTTAGAATCATAACCTTAATAGTGGTATGCCTTCAGATCATCTTAGCAGACCCACTCTTTCTTCAGATTATTACAAACACAATGAATGGTAACCTGACAGGATAGTTTGCCAGTGATAAACATTGAGTAAGCATACGAAAGAACTGCAACAACTTGAGATAATATTTCACCTCATTCAGTTACTGTTCCAGGAGGTTAGAGATATGCATTGTATTTGAAACATGATTTTCATAACTTGAATACATAGATGACATGGTTAAGTGATGCTCATCATTTGACTGAAATGAGATCAGATGACTTACCTTTTTACCACATTGATTATCAGATGGGCATCAGAAATTCATTCAGGCATTAACTTTAGACAGAAATATAGCCAAAAATCAACTGGTGGTGGAGCATGAAAATGTTTTAGTTTGATATTCCATGTTCTTTGCCAAAAGATTAGAAATTCCAAATAAGAATCTGTGAATCCCTTTATGTAAGTGCTGTAGTATGAGTGACATATCCAAAAATGATGAGTAGAGTGTGATCTAAGAAACAGGACTTGAAAAATGCATTTTAGTTTACATCAGGGGGATATAGTTGTGAATGCAGCATAGCCGGCACTGTGATTTATGTTTACAAAGACGAGGTATAGGACAAGGCTTTGGACATCGTGGAGGCTTTTGATTCATTTCAAGTCCATAGGGGTGTAATGAATGAATGTAACCCACTGCTAAATTACAGATATGAAAAACAGAATTCAAGTTGGAATTTCAGATTCAAAGATCAATCCCCATTTCACTCATTCATACATTACTAAAAAAAATTTATTGAAACAATGAAAGTCTGTAAGTAATAAGTAATCAAACCTACAGAAAGCTACGCAGCCCTACGGGCCGCTGTTCTACTCTCCACCTGCGACACCGGCCGTCGAGCCGTCCTTCTTTTGACCGGCGACGTCCTCCACTGCACGGTTCGCCTCTCTAGCTTTCACCACCTGTGTGGTGTTCAATTCTCCACTAGCCCCCTCGGTGTTCAGGATAACATCAACCTCCTAGACTCCGTCTCTGGCGGCCTGTGTGGTGTTCCGTCCTCCATCAGCCCCATCGGTGTTCAGGTCAACAGCAACCTCCCCGGACTCGCCTCTGCTCACGCCTGTGGTGTTCGGGTTCTCCACCAGCCCCCTCGGTGTCCAGGTCAACAGCAACCTCCTGGACTCGGGTCTCTGTCGGCCCGTGTGGTGTTCGGTCCTCCACCAGCCCCCTTGGTGTTCAAGTCAACAAAGAACCTCCCCGGACTCCGTCTGCTGCCGGATTACGTGGTGTCCAGCTTTTTCCATGAACCCCTCGGTGTTCGTGTCAACAACAACCTCCTCGGACTCCGTCTCGCTGGCTCTGTGGTGTTCCGTCCCTTCACCGACCCCCATCGGGTATTCAAGTCAACAACAACCTCCTGGACTACATCTCTGTCGGCCTGTGTGGTGTTCAGTTCTCCACCAACCCCCTCGGTGTTCAGGTCAACAGTAACCTCCTGGACTCCGTCTCTGTCGGCCTGTGTGTTGTTCCATCCTCCACCAGCCCCCTCGGTGTTCAGGTCAACAGCAAACTCCTGGACACCGTCTCTGTCGGCCTATGTGGTGTTCCGTCCTCCACCAGCCACCTCGGTGTTCAGGTCAACAGCAACCTCCTGGACTCTGTCTCTGTCGGCATGTGTGGTGTTCAGTTCTCCACCAACCCCCTCGGTGTTCAGGTCAACATCAACCTCCTGGAATACGTCTCTGTCGGCCTGTGTGGTGTTCAGTTCTCCACCAGCCACCTCGGTGTTGAGGTCAACAACAACTTCCTGGATCGAGTCTGCATGCGCTCTGTGGTGTTTTCGTCCTCCACCAGCCCCATCGGTGTTCAGGTTAACAACAACCTCCTGGACTCCGTCTCTGTCGGACTGCGTGGTGTCCAATTTTCCACGAATCCCTCAGTGTTCAGGTCAACAACAGCCTCCTGGACTCCGTCTCTGTAGGCCTGTGTGGTGTTCCGTCCTCCACCAGCCCCCTCGGTGTTCAAGTCAACAACAACCTCCTCGGACTCTGCTCTGCACAACTCGTCGGGTTTTCGTCCTCCACCACCACCAAGGGCGCCATTCCAATAATCTCAAAAACCAAAAATACTTATAAACCATGTACACTACGAGACTGAAAAACACACAAGCTCACAAAATACCTACACCATAGAGAATGATTTCCACTATCACTAGAGGAATCTCAGTAGTTAATAGCAACGTATAACGATGCGTGGATAATGCAAACTCGCAAAAACGAGGAATGGAAATTTTTCGTCTCCGAAATCTTTGAATGGTATAGCCATTTTTGGCAAACTAGAGAAAAAAAGGAGAGATGGGGAGAAGGGAGAAGAAATGCAAGAAGGAGAGATGGGGTGGGGGGATTTTATAGATATGAGTGGAGTTTGAGTTTTAGGGCGGAGGGAGAGAGAAGGGTAGCAGGGGGACGTGGTGGACGTGGTTGCAGGGGGACGTCCTCTCTCTCTTTTACTTCTCTCTCTCTCTCTATATATATATATATATATAGGTTTTTTATTTTTATTTTTAAAATACTGAAATTATAACCTACTAAAAAAATCTATTAATAATAAACTAAATTAAAAATATATTAATATAGGTTTTTTTACTTCTCGATTTTTTTATAAACTAAATTATAAATTAATATATAAATAAATTATAAAAAAATTATAAAAATCTATTAATTATTTTATTTTTTTCAATTTACACTGTGGTGTTCCGTCCCTCCACCAGCACCCTCGGTGTTCGGTCAACGAGCAACCTCCTCAGACTGTCTCTCGCCAGTCATCCGGTGTTCTGTCCTCCACCAGCCACCAAGGGCGTCATTCCAATAATCTCAAAACCAAAATACTTATAAACCATGTAAACAACCGAGACTGAAAACCACACAAGCTCACAAATACCTACACCATAGAGAATGATTTCCACTATCACTAGAGGAATCCAGTAATTAATAGCAACGATATGCAGGCCGTGGATAATGCAACTGCCGAAAACGAGGAATGGAAATTTTCTGTCTCCGAAATCTTTGAATGGTATAGCCATTTTTGGCAAACTAGAGAAAAAAGGAGAGATGGGGGAGAAGGGAGAAGAAATGCAAGAAGGAGAGATGGGGTGAAGGGATTTTATAGATATGAGTGCAGTTTGAGTTTTAGGTCGGAGGTAGAGAGAATGGTGGCAGGGGACGTCCTCTAGTGGAGTGTCAGGACGGAGGGAGAGAGAAGGGTAGCAGGCGGACGTGGTGGACGTGGTTGCAGGGGGACGTCCTCTCTCTCTTTTACTTCTCTTTCTCTATATATATATAGAGGTTTTTTATTTTTATTTTTAAAATACGAAATTATAACCTACTAAAAAATCTATTAATAATAAACTAAATTAAAATATATTAATATAGGTTTTGTACTTCTCTGATTTTTATAAACTAAATTATAAATTAATATATAAATAAATTATAAAAATTATAAAAATCTATTAATTATTTTATTTTTCAATTTACCTGTGTGGTGTTCCGTCCTCCACCAGCCCCTTCGGTGTTCAGTCAACAGAACCTCCCCGGACTCGCCTCTGCTGACCGTCTCGGTGTTCTGTCCTCCACCAGCCACCAAGGGCGTCATTCCAATAATCTCAAAACCAAAATACTTATAAAACCATGTACACAACCGAGACTCGAAAACCACACAAGCTCACAAATACCTACACCATAGAGAATGATTTCCACTATCACTAGAGGAATCCTCGTAGTTAATAGCAACGTATAACAGATTGTCGGGGATAATGCAAGCGCGAAAAACGAGGAATGGAAATTTTTCTCGCTCCGAAATCTTTGAATGGTATTGCCATTTTTGGCAAACTAGAGAAAAAAAGGAGAGATGGGGGAGAAGGGAGAAGAAATTCAAGAAGGAGAGATGGGGTGGGGGATTTTTATAGATATGAGTGGAGTTTGAGTTTTAGGGCGGAGGGAGAGAGAAGCAGTGGCGAGGGGACGTGGTGGGACGTGGTTCAGGGGACGTCCCTCTCTCTTTTACTTCTCTTTCTCTATATATATATAGAGGTTTTTTATTTTTATTTTTAAAATACGAAATTATAACCTACTAAAAAATCTATTAATAATAAACTAAATTAAAAATATATTAATATAGGTTTTTACTTCTCGATTTTTATAAACTAAATTATAAATTAATATATAAATAAATTATAAAAAAATTATAAAAAAATCTATTAATTATTTTATTTTTTTCAATTTACTCGTGTGGTGTTCCGTCCTCCACCGCCCCTTCGGTGTTCAGTCAACAACAACCTCCCTGGACTCGTCTGCACTCGGTCTCCGGTGTTCACGTCCTCCACCCGACCACCAAGGGCGTCATTCCAATAATCTCAAAACCAAAATACTTATAAACCATGTACACAACCGAGATCGAAAAACCACACAAGCTCACAAATACCTACACCATAGAGAATGATTTCCACTATCACTAGAGGAATCCTGTAGTTAATAGCAACGTATAACAGTGTCAGGATAATGCAACTGCCGAAAACGAGGAATGGAAATTTTCTGTCTCCGAAATCTTTGAATGGTATTGCCATTTTTGGCAAACTAGAGAAAAAAGGAGAGATGGGGGAGAAGGGAGAAGAAATTCAAGAAGGAGAGATGGGGTGGGGGGATTTTATAGATATGAGTGGAGTTTGAGTTTTAGGGCGGAGGGATAGAGAACGGTAGCAGGGGGACGTGGTGGACGTGGTTCAAGGGGACGTCCTCTCTCTCTTTTACTTCTCTTTCTCTATATATATATAGAGGTTTTTTATTTTTATTTTTAAAATACGAAATTATAACCTACTAAAAAATCTATTAATAATAAACTAAATTAAAAATATATTAATATAGGTTTTTGTACTTCTCTGATTTTTTTATAAACTAAATTATAAATTAATATATAAATAAATTATAAAAATTATAAAAAAATCTATTAATTATTTTTATTTTTTTCAATTTACTCGTGTGGTGTTCCGTCCTCCACCAGTCCCCTTCGGTGTTCAGTCAACGAGAACCTCCTCGGACTGCCTCTCTGCACCGTCTCGGTGTTCTGTCCTCCACCAGACCACCAAGGGCGTCATTCCAATAATCTCAAAACCAAAAATACTTATAAAACCATGTACACAACCGAGATCGAAAACCACACAAGCTCACAAATACCTACACCATAGAGAATGATTTCCACTATCACTAGAGGAATCTCAGTAGTTAATAGCAACGTATAACGATGTCGAGGATAATGCAAACTGCACGAAAACGAGGAATGGAAATTTTTACTGCTCCGAAATCTTTTGAATGGTATTGCCATTTTTGGCAAACTAGAGAAAAAAAGGAGAGATGGGGGAGAAGGGAGAAGAAATTCAAGAAGGAGAGATGGGGTGGGGGGATTTTATAGATATGAGTGGAGTTTGAGTTTTAGGGCGGAGGGAGAGAGAACGGTAGCAGGGGGACGTGGTGGACGTGGTTCAAGGGGACGTCCTCTCTCTCTTTTACTTCTCTTTCTCTATATATATATAGAGGTTTTTTATTTTTATTTTTAAAATACGAAATTATAACCTACTAAAAAATCTATTAATAATAAACTAAATTAAAATATATTAATATAGGTTTTTTACTTCTCTGATTTTTATAAACTAAATTATAAATTAATATATAAATAAATTATAAAAATTATAAAAATCTATTAATTATTTTATTTTTCAATTTACCTGTGTGGTGTTCCGTCCTCCACCAGCCCCCTCGGTGTTCAGGTCAACAGCAACCTCCTGTACTCTGTCTCTGCCAGTCTGTCCGGTGTTCTGTCCTCCACCAGCCACCAAGGGCGTCATTCCAATAATCTCAAAACCAAAATACTTATAAACCATGTAAACAACCGAGACTGAAAACCACACAAGCTCACAAATACCTACACCATAGAGAATGATTTCCACTATCACTAGAGGAATCCTGTAGTTAATAGCAACGTATAACAGGGCCAGGATAATGCAACTGCCGAAAACGAGGAATGGAAATTTTCTGTCTCCGAAATCTTTGAATGGTATTGCCATTTTTGGCAAACTAGAGAAAAAAGGAGAGATGGGGGAGAAGGGAGAAGAAATTCAAGAAGGAGAGATGGGGTGGGGGGATTTTATAGATATGAGTGGAGTTTGAGTTTTAGGGCGGAGGGAGAGAAAAGGGTAGCAGGGGGACGTGGTGGACGTGGTTGCAAGGGGACGTCCTCTCTCTCTTTTACTTCTCTCTCTCTCTCTCTCTCTCTCTCTCTCTATATATATATATAGGTTTTTTATTTTTATTTTTAAAATACAAAATTATAACCTACTAAAAAATCTATTAATAATAAACTAAATTAAAATATATTAATATAGGTTTTTTACTTCTCTGATTTTTATAAACTAAATTATAAATTAATATATAAATAAATTATAAAAATTATAAAAAAATCTATTAATTATTTTTATTTTTTTCAATTTACTCTGTGGTGTTCCGTCCTCCACCACCCTCGGTGTTCAGGTCAGCAAAGAACCTCCCCGGACTCTGCCTCTCGCACCGTCTAGTGTTCTGTCCTCCACCAGCCACCAAGGGCGTCATTCCAATAATCTCAAAACCAAAATACTTATAAACCATGTACACAACCGAGACTGAAAACCACACAAGCTCACAAATACCTACACCATAGAGAATGATTTCCACTATCACTAGAGGAATCTTGTAGTTAATAGCAACGTATAACATGGCCAGGATAATGCAACTGCCGAAAATGAGGAATGGAAATTTTCTGTCTCCGAAATCTTTGAATGGTATAGCCATTTTTGGCAAACTAGAGAAAAAAGGAGAGATGGGGGAGAAGGGATAAGAAATGCAAAAAGGAGAGATGGGGTGGGGGGATTTTATAGATATGAGTGGAGTTTGAGTTTTAGGGCGGAGGGAGAGAGAAGGGTGGCAGGGGACGTCCTCTAGTGGAGTGTCAGGGCGGAGGGAGAGAGAAGGGTAGCAGGGGGACGTCCTCTCTCCCTTTTACTTCTCTCTCTATATATAGGTTTTTTTATTTTTATTTTTAAAATATGTAATTATAACCTACTAAAAAATCTATTTATAATAAACTAAATTAAAATATATTAATATAGGTTTTTTACTTCTCTGATTTTTATAAACTAAATTATAAATTAATATATAAATAAATTATAAAAATTATAAAAATCTATTAATTATTTTATTTTTCAATTTACCTCTCCGTGTGTGAAATGGAGGTATTTTAGTAGTTAATTAGAGAAGTTATTAAATTACTTCTAAAAATTATTTTTGCTTTAACTAAATAATTGAATGTGTAAAATATATTTTTTAAAATTTTATTTTATTAAATGTGTAAACATAATCATTTAAAAAAATTAATTTTATTATAATTTTAAAATAAGTTTAGCATTAAATGATGCACAAATAAATCACTTTTATACGTCAATAAAATTTAAATTAAACGAATAAAAGTAAAACCATGATGTAAACTTTGATACTTAAAAATTCATTTTTTTTTTTCTCTCCCCGGATTAATTATAAAGTCCCTTAACAACTCCTTTAGTAAGAATACCTAAAGTAAAAAACAAATAATAAAAAATATATATCATTATAAATAATCTTCCGCATTTCTTTGGAGGTTTCCAAATTGTACTGATTTATGTGAGAATACCTAGTACAAAGATATTGTAAAAGTTCATAATATAATAAAGCTAATTTGCATAGATTATTATATAAATAAATATAATTAAGTCCAAATGCGGGGAGTTGCGAGGAGTACAATTTAATCCTTTGAAATTTAAAATAAGGTGGACTTTAGTATTTGCAAATTTATAAACAAACTATGAGTTATTCTTTCATAAACGCTATTCCGATAAACACAATAAAGGTTATGTAAAAATTTCCACCATTACATGATGCTATTTTTATTCATCATGATTTAAATTTCAAATAAATCCCTTCAACATCAAATCATCAAATTTGAAATAAAAAGACTTTATTGTAAAGTTTTTTTATATTAATTAAATTTTTAAAATATATATTAAGTATAGTTTATGAAAAACATCAATTTTTAGGGATTAACATGTCGCACCCACCATTCTCTTTTTTTGTCATGGAATATTAAAAATCAATATTATTACCATCCAAAACCATATATATTTTTTTATATTTTTTAATAAATTAATTATACATTAATATTTTTTCCAATTGCATAAATCTTTAACACCTACCAAACCTTTCACCTTTCACACGTGACTGACACCATAGAATTACGGACTGGATTGAGCAGACTGGGCAAGAGATGAAAAAGGGTGGAAACTTTGATGGAATTCAAGGGGAGAGGGATTGGGGCAAAAGCGTGGTTGAGGGTGGAGAAACGGAGGCAAAAAGGGGGTTTGTTGACCCTCGCCCGATGACAAGGGGCTGCCACCCCTATCCCTCGCTCAGATTATTGATATCATGTCTTTTACATTAAATGTTCATTTTCGGGAAAGATTCAAAATTAAAAAAATCCTAAAGTTCATGTAAAAATAAGAATACTTGTACTTATTGAATTTGTTTCATATTTGTGTGTGAATTCTTTAAATGGGAAGCGCTTGTCACGTAATTATAATTAAAAAGATTTAGCAGTTACCTATATGCATGCGATGCCGTAGTGGATGATAGGAAAAGAAATTTATCATAAAAATTAGTCGGTGAAGAACCATCACTATCATGCGTGACATAACCAGGAAAAAGCACATAGAACGCATTTTGAGGGGTGGACGTGATTATGCCATTAGTTATCTTAGGATGGACATAGGACCATTCTTGCATCTTGCTTCTATTTTCCGCGACAAGCATCTACTTGTCGACACCCCGACAAGTGTTAGTCGAGGAGCAATTAGCTATTTTTACATGTAGTTGGGCACAACACCAAAAATAGGACCATGAGAGTTGAGTTTTTACGATCTAGTGAAACAATTAGTCGGTATTTCAACAATGTCCTTCGAAAGCAATCAGTGCCATCCATGATGACTTTGTTCATTCCCCAATGGTACATGTCATCCCGAAATTGAGTCAAACCCAAACCGTACCCTTTGTTCAAAGTAAAGTGTGTTATTAAATGGTAAACGTAAATTAGTATGATATCCTTAAATCGCTTTTGTCAATTTCCCATTAATTGTTCTTTCATGTAGGATCATACATAGGATTATTAGATGGAACTGATATTAATGCATCCATCCCTCGTAATGAAATACCGTGGTTTTTGTGGTTGAAAAGGGCCAACCTAAAATGCCCTCACGGTGGTGATCCCTGATTTGCACTCACATACATGTTGGTCGATTGGGAAGGATCCGCCAATTATTTCACTATTCTAAGAGATGCGCTAGTCGAGACCACATGACCTAAAAAGTCGAAAAGTGATAGACAGTAGGATAAGTTGCAATAGTTCATGTAGTTAGTAACCCAATAATAATTAACATATTTTTCTTTAATTGTAGGCAAATACTATTTGGTAGACGCTGGATACATTACTATGAATGGTTTCATAGCTCCGTACTGAGCCGTTAGGTACCATCTAAAAGAACACATTAGAAGGCCACCAACAAACCCGAAAGAATTATTCAATCTTCGACACTCCATGTTGCGCTCCGGTGTTGAGCGTTCTTTTGCAACACTCAAAAATTGTTTTAAGATTCTAACAACTCATCCTTTTTTCCATTTAAGACACAGGTCAAGTTGGTCCTCACGCTGTTGTGATCTCGCGATAACTATATTACTGAAGTGTCACTCCAAGTGATAGAATTTTGCATGATGAAAACATGCGGCTGGATTCACAATTTTCCTCATCGCAGCCCCGAACACAGTGAAAGCAATGTGAGAAAAATAGTTAATGGGTCGGAGTTGAGGGACAAGATCGCTGATGACATGTGGAACCGCTATAATGACTTTTGTTTGAAGTCATGTTTTTCATACTTGTTATGCCCGACTATTTAGATTTATATATGTTCTCTTTATTGTTGTTGCATATTGTGCATTATTCATGACTACATTTTCTTCATTGTAACTATCTATTGTGTCTAAATTGTGGACGAAGCACATTTTTATGTTGTGTTTTTATTGTGGTTGCTAAATTTAGTTTATTTAGGTAACATGTCTACATGTCCATCATAATTGCATACTGCAATTTGATGATTATTTCATGGCTTTGTGATTGCACATTGGTTTCTATATTGTAATTAACATGTTGTGCATATTATGTGACTCAAGTACATTGTTGTTTTATTGTAGGCTTCATTGTTTGTATCATTTATTGTCAATGTTTTATGCATTATCTTTAGTTACTTGCCATGAACTTTGTCTTTTCAGTAATTTTTACTGGTTTGTTAATTTTTTTTTTTTTAATTGTCAATATGTGATGGTTATTTCCTAGCTTTGTAAATGGAATTTGGTTTTCTTGCTTTCTTTTGAATGTATTGATCATCCTTTATGTTTATTTTTATAGTGAATTTTGTCAATCTCCTACATACCCTGACTTGACTTTTGATTTTTTTTATATGATTTGTTATTGTATATGAAATGTAGCATGTTGTGATTTTTCTTTTCACTAGAATCTCAAGAATCATGGCTAGTCTCAATCGTAAGCAGTGATAAGGGCACTTCAAAACTGCAGGTACAAGCAAACGAAAGGTACACCTAACAAAAAGATGGAAGATGAAAGATGATAATTTCTTGATCCCATTACTTGTGGATCAAGCTACAAAAAGGACTTAAATGTGATAAGTCGATTAAATAGGCAGCGTTTGTGTATGCTGCACTTGCTGTTAATGTTAAGTTCAACAAGGAGTTTAATCCTGAGAATGTGGAGAACCACTATAGAACATTGAAAGCGTGATATGCTCGAGATAAAAAGTGAAAAGACTTGAGGAGTAAAGTGTGGGACGATGCCACAAAGACCATCATTCTTGAACATGTTATGGTGTTCTACATACATAGAGGTAATGTGTTAGTATAAATTTTGGTATTATTCACAACAAGTAACCTCAATTTATATTACAATGTAGTCTCACCAGTCACTATCAACTACATACATTAATAAACCAATTGAAAACTATAAAGACTTAAAGATTAACGGGTTCCTATGTGACATCTATGTTTTTCGAGTTTGGGATAGATTCAAAATGATACGATAGCATCTCGGTAATGGCTACACTTTCGGTCACTAGAACTAGCCAGTATTTCCCGTGCTCTCGACTCAAGTGTTAGTAGAGTCCAACTACATCATTGACCCCAAGATTGCTAGCTTGAGCAGAGCCAAAAGGTCCATCAATGAGTGACCTCCTATTATAGTGGGTGAAATGGTTAATGCGACTAAAATCCCAAACCCACCGGATCGAGATCTTATAACTGAAGGCGATAAAGGTTGAGGGATTTGATGAGGCGTGCTTCATTGATGTGTTTGACTATCTTCAATTACGCTAAGGTCGTAGGGGGTTCATAGTAAGGAAAATGGCTCTCCTGTGGAATGGATTAAAAATTATCTGCAGAATGGAGTGAATTAGTGTGCTTTGCATATTCTCGCTTTATCGATGTGTTAGACTAATTCCATTATCTATTTTGTTATGTTTCATGCATTGTTTGCATCGATGCATCGCTTTTGTATGTCACTATGTTGACTAGCACTCAACGGCACAACATGACATGTTATCATCATTCCCATCCACATACCCCCTAACTTAGTAACTTTTTATCCCTGCTTCATGCATTTCTTTCATGCAAGTTGCATCATGTTAGCTAATGCATGCTTATTCACCCATGGACTTACATCGTGTTATCTATGCCTTATTATTCTCTATTATATGTATTTCATTTCATTAAAAGTGCTCTTTTATTCTCTTCTCTTTATGCTTGCGTGGCAGTGTGTGTGTGTGTGTGTGTCTTTCTGTCGCAAGGTTGGTATGGTGATGATGAGCACAAGAGCTGCTGATCGATGCATAGAGCAAGTCCTTAATAAAGCCTCAAAAGCAAATTGGGTACATTGGCGCAGTACGATGAATGATTAATCGCTTTCCTTTTCGGCCACATCGCGTACATTGTGGCTTTTTGTCTCGTTGATATGTTTTATCTATCATTTGTGGTTTTGTGTTTAACAAATGAGCACGCAATAAGGAGACATATATGCCATTAGCATCGTACCGTCAGGTTCAATGTTTTTGAATTCTCAATACAGCGATTATAAGGATAGTTGGTAATGTTAATGAACATAATACTATTGTTACCCTTGTCACACGAGCCACTAAGACAAAGTTTTATCATTTTCGGTCACTTGAGGGTTTTATCTTTTGACGGGTTTGTTAATGTTATAATTTTGACTATATTTTGGTGTATTGTTATGTATATATAGTAGAGGCTCGGGTTGCAAAGTTTGGGTGGTTTGACACTACTATTGTATGTTCGCGAATGTTATTGACCCAATTCACTAACGACCCAGTGAGCTTCATTTTGTATGTTGTATTCTTACCTGCATACTGCAAGTTTTACAATATGTATGTATACAATGTCGATCAAGCTTTGTATTATATGTGGACCATAAGGATGGTGTGTCACATCTTGTATGGATTATGAGTTCATTTGTTGTGAATTGACATGTTATGTCAAACTTGCAAACAAAGTTATTGGTATTTGTTCTTTTTGTTTCCACCTAGACAAAGGTATGTTAAAAAGTTTGATAGATAAATATTTACTTAAGATTGATTTTTTTTTCCTTAAAAATCTGCTGTGGTGGCGCTCTGTGATTACCTTTCGTAAGTTCATTTTATATATATAAATATATATAATTTGGATAATATTTTAAAACTGGATATACTTGTACTTAGTATTTATATATAATTAATACAAACATATAAAAATAATGGTGACCATATAAAACATTGATAATTGGAAGATCATATTGTAAAAGAAGTAGTAAAATAAATTATTTCAAAGCAAATCC